>NC_050585.1:53537968-53565468 GCF_013368585.1 Megalops cyprinoides
TCCCTCTCTCCTCCCTCCCTCCCTCTCTCTCTCCCCCCGTTTCTCCTCCTCCCTCTCACTCTCTCCCCCCTCCCTCCCTCCCTCCCTCCCTCGTCCCCCCCCCCTTCTCCCCCCGCGTACTCTCAGCTCTCACCCTGTCAAAGTGGTTGAAGGAGGCCCGGAACTCGTTGAGCTGCTCCTGGCTGATGCCCTTAGCGTCGCGGGTCAGGATCTGGTTCTCCACCTCGTTGATGGTGCGGGCGATGGTGGTGAGGAGCTGCTCCCAGCCCACGCGGATGTGCTGCAGGGAGACAGAGAGAGGGAGAGGGAGGGAGAGAGAGAGAGAGAGAGGGGAAAGTATTTGTGGTTGGTTAAGCCTTCAGGAATACATACAATCAGGCTTCATGTATAGTATATATACTTGCAGGGAGAGACATTTACATTTACATTCATTCATTTGGCAGATGCTTTTATCCAAAGCGACTTACAAATAGGGCAGTACAACACAAGTGAAAGCCATACACGGAGAGACATAAACACTTCCACCACAGTGAAGCACATGACACGTTACTGGTATAGTTGGTGCTCTTGCTGGATGGGTTTCCGACCTCCATGGTATGAGTTAGTGCACTTAGCTAAGCACTAGAGTCCTACCTCTTTGGCATAGTTGGCTTAGTCGGGAGTAGATTCTTACCTCCATGGAGTAGCTGGTGTTAGGAGTAGATTCTTACCTCTATGGAGTAGCTGGTGTTAGGAGTAGATTCTTACCTCCATGGAGTAGCTGGTGTTAGGAGTAGATTCTTACCTCCATGGAGTAGCTGGTGTTAGGAGTAGATTCTTACCTCCATGGAGTAGCTGGTGTTAGGAGTAGATTCTTACCTCCATGGTGTAGTTGGTGTGCTTGTTGTCAAAGATCAGGGACTCCTGGCTCAGCTGGTGGTCTCCCTCCAGCTTGTCGATGTTGGACTTGTAGTTGATGATGTTCTGCTCGTACTGCTTCAGGTTGTTCATCTGTTCCTCCAGGGACCCGGCGATGTCCACCGAGACGTGGCCGATTTCCTGCAGACAGTCAGTGAGTGAGTCAGTGACTGCGTGAGTCAGTGAGTGAGTCAGTGAGTGACTGCGTGAGTCAGTGAGTGTGTAATGTCAGTGGGTGCGTGAGTGAGTCAGTGAGCAAGTCAGTGAGTGAGTGAGTCAATGAGTGAATGAGAGCAGGAGGAAGGGAGACACCACCCTTCTCAAAACACTATTCACCAACATTCAGCCCACCCCTCTGGGGCTGCCCGGGCTTCACCTGCTGAAAGCGGATAAATTTCCCAAAGGAGACAGGAATCTCCACAGCTAATTACTGCCAGACACACATTTGGTGTGTCGGCATGCGTTGACTGGCCCAGCTGAGTCTTACTTTAATAAGTGTGATTACTCATTAAACACTACTTAAAGGACTGCTGTCTGTCAGAAGGTCTAGGTACCTCCATCTTGGTTTGGATCCAAGGTCCAATGATGTTGGCCTGGGCCGCAAACTGGCGCCGCAGCCTCTCGTTGGCCTGTTGCCTGGCAACCTCCTCCTGCAGCATCTGGTCTCTGTGGGGCACGAGCTGCTTCACCTGCGGCAGGTAGACAGACAGGAAGAGAGGTCATCCCACCCGGAGCAGGACACTGCGGAGTTCTGCTGTGCACGGGCTCGGCTCGGCCCGGCCCAGCACTCACCGCCTCCCACTTGTTGGTGATGTCCTCGGGGGTGAGGTTGGTGTAGGGGTTGATGCCGGACAGCTTGATGCTGTAGGTCTGGGCGATCTTCACTATCTCGTTCTGGATGCCCATGGTGGCCATGCGCTCCTTGTCGGCCTCGGGCAGCGTGGCCTTGAACTGGTCATGGGCAGTGATCAAGCTCTGGAGCCAGGTGGAGGGGGGCGGGGCGGCAAGCAAGGTGAAGGCACAGGAAAGGGGCGATGAGACAGAAATCCACCAGCCCACACAATGCTGCACCCTTTACCCTCCCTCACCTGGATCTCCCCCCACTCTGTACCGAGAACTCCCCCTCCCTCACCTGGATCTCCCCCCCTCCCTCACCTGGATCTCCTCCCCCCTCCCTCACCTGGATCTCCTCCCCCCTCCCTCACCTGGATCTCCCCCCCTCCCTCACCTGGATCTCCTCCCCCCTCCCTCACCTGGACCTCCTCGATGCTGTGCACGATGAACATGTCCTGCAGGTCCTCCATGGCCCCGTCCATCCAGTTGTTGAAGGGCGCCGCCCTCTTGGCAAACTCCAGGTACAGCTGGTCGATGGTTTCCCACAGCTTCTCCACGCGCTGGAGAACGAGGCAGTCACACACAGAGCAGTCAGTGCGGCCTGCCTCCCCCCCCACCCCCGGGTCACCTGCACATTTCCTCTACAGTGGAGTTTCCTGGGGCCCCGGTGCTCCTGCAGTGCAGACAAACCCCTAATTCGGCAGCTTTTACTGATCTCTTCACTGTACGCTGATACAGGACTCATCTCTCAACAGTTATTCAGCTATAGTTTTTTCTGAAAAAAGTTTGCTGCTGATAAAAATATAAAAGTAAAGTTATTCATTCAACATGCTGTGTTAAATTTGAGGCAGCTGTCTCAGTTACCCTTAAGTAGTAAATCCACACCATTCATGATTTTAACATACCTCATCTCAAAGGGTTTGAAAACAGGACTATGCTCAAGGGAAACCAGTTACCTATCTCAAACTCGCATAACTGCTAATTAAATTTAGCAATCCACATCTCTCATAAGGGACCCACTGACATATGAAGACAGCTTTCCCCTCATCCTATGAGAACAGAGGAGTTTTCTCCATGTACCTCCAGTGAGTCTCTCCTCTTCTGGGTCAGGGTGCCCAGACTGTCCCACTGGTCACAGATACCCTGGCAGCGGGCATTGATGGTGGCAGCATCATGGTAATCCAGCTCACTGAGCCACAGAGAAAAAACCATCAGTGCCAAACACCCAGCTCTGAGCCAATCAGCATTGCCACACACCCAGCTCTGAACCAATCAGCATTATCTTAATGTGGAGCGTGATTGTCAGCAGATGTGTAGCTAAGTAAAGCTAAACGGATAGAAGCCTGCTCTCACTTGAGCTCCTGGGCGATGGCAGCGATCTGCTCCACTCTGTCCTGGTGAGCGGCCAGGTCGCTCTCGAAGGCCTCGTGCTTCCTCATCAGGGCGCGGATCTCCATCAGAGAGGCCGACTCGTAGTCCGTCTGAGACAGCAGCTCCTCCTTCCCTGTGAAACCGAGCAGCAGAGAGCCGTTTCAGCACGTCATCCCACTGGAACCACCATTCCACCAGGATCTGCTTCTCCTCAAATCCCACTGTCCTTCGTCTCTCTTCCGAAAATCTGACTCCTCTGCATATCTCTGACTATTGCAGGGGTGCCTCCAAGGGGTGGCCATGGCCCCCCCACAAAAATGACTGGCCACCCCACTGGCCACCCCACTAGCCAATTTTTTTTTTTAATTATTTTTACATTTATTTAGGCTATTTGTAATAAATGTAATGTATTATATCTGTAATGACAGGACTTGTCCAAGTTCGAACTGGAAAAGTGCGTATTTTATTGTTTTTACTGCAGATTTCAGATGTTTGTTGTTTTTTCCTCTTGTAACATGGATGTGTTTAAGTCTGGTCTCTCCTGTGCATATCTCTGACTATATCTCTTGGCTATTCGTTCTATATATCTGCCTGTTGCTGAACTCTCTGGCCGTTTGTTTTCTGCCTGTTCCTGTTCCTGTTCCTCTGCACCCCGGGAGGCCTGGCCTGTCCGGCGAGCTGCTCTGCCTCACACCGAGGCCGGTACCTGCGGTCTGAGACTCGGCCGGTACCTGCGGTCTGAGACTCGGCCGGTACCTGCGGTCTGAGACTCGGCCGGTACCTGCGGTCTGAGACTCGGCCAGTACCTGCGGTCTGCGACTCGTGCAGCGTGTCTGCCTCACGCCGAGGCCAGTACCTGAGGTCTGCGACTTGGCCGGTACCTGCGTTCTGAGACTCGGTACCTGTAGTCCAGGACTCGTGCAGCGAGCACTTCTGCTTGAACTTCTCAGCCAGGTGGTCCAGCCTCTCCAGGCGGCGGATCTCGGTCAGCAGCCACTCCTCGTAGCCCTTCTCCACCGTCTCCAGCCCCTTCCAGGCGTTGGCGATGTCCTGGGGGGAGGGGGGTGATGGAGAGGGAAATCAGCGCTAAGCTAGATGATATTACAGTCTCCTGTGAACAGATCCTCCACAGTTGCGGGGCAGAGGCCTGTTTTACCCCCATGTGTTAGCGTAGGGGCTTAGCTCCCCTTTATAATCATTGGGGTATCTCTGCTTTCATCACTGCAGGGTGGTGTTGTGTCACTCCTGTATTCACGATGGTGCTGGCAGTTACAGCACTGTGTGCTGGACAGACGCACGTTCAGACGCACGCTCAGACGCGCTCTCTCACGGGATGTGTGCACTGCTGTACTTCTGACTCTACTGGATGCAGTCTGTAAGTGGCTCTGGATGAATGCAGATGTGGATGTTAGTGAGGAGGGCCTGGATGTGGGCATGTTGGGGTTGTGGTGGGCGTGGTGGGTGTGGCGGGCGTACCGACACCATCTTGCCCTCGGAGGGCATGAAGGCGGGCCGGTTGCTCAGCCTCAGCTTGGTCTGCAGCGTGTTGAAGTTGATCTCCAGCTGGCATTTCTCCTGCACGCGCGGGGGCTTGTGGACGCGGCGGTAATCGCGGAAGTCCTCCAGCTTCTGCTGCATGGCGCGCATTGTCTGCTCCGCCACGCGGTTCTCCAGCCAGGGGATGGTGCGGCGGATCCACTCCAGCAGCTGCGGAGGGAGAGCGGCTGTCAGCGAGGTGGGGGGGGGAGAGGCAAGGACAGGGAGAGGGTGGGGTGAGGGTGGGGAGACGGTCGGGCAAGAATGGGGTGTGGGTGGGCTGTGGGTGGGTGAGGGCAGGGTGTGGAAGGGGAAAAGACAGGATGTGGGCAGGGTATGGGCAGCATTTGGGCAGAGCGTAGGTGGATGTGGGCACAGCAAGGGCAGGAAATGGATGGGGAACAGGCAGGGTGTGGCGGGGCACAGACAGGGGGTACAGACAAAACGTGGGCATGGCACGGGTGGGGCACAGGCAGGGCATGGGCAATGAGGGGGGTGGGTGTGGCGTGGGCAGGGTACAGGACAAGGGCAGAAAAGGGAGGAGGGTTTGGGAGGGTGCTCACCTCACTGGCCAGCTTCTCATACTCCTGCATCAGCTTCTCGTTCTCCTGGTTCACAGCCAACACTTTACAGATCCTGTTAGCAGCAGTCTCGGCCTATGACAGGTGGAAAGAGAGAGAGAGACATTTAAAAACAGACAGAGAGAGACAGAAAGAGGGCAAAAGAGAGTGAAAGAGAGAGAGACAGAGAAGGAGAGAGACAGAGAGAGAGAGGGAGAGAGAGGGAGGGAAAAAGAGAGAGAGAGAGAGAAAGAGAGAGAGAGAGGGAGAGAGAGAGAGGGAGAGAGAGAGAGAGAGAGAGAGAGAGAGAGAGAGAGAGGGAGAGAGGGAAAAAGAGAGAGAGGGAGAGAGAGAGAAAGAGGCCATGAAAGGAAGTGTTGTGGAGGAGGTGAAGGCAGAAGAGAGAGAGGAGGTGAAGGCAGACTATTCGTGTTGTGTTGGGGTCTTTCTACCTGTTCGGCCCCAGCGAAGGCGTGGTAGAAGCAGGACACATAGGTCATGATGGCCTTCTCATCGGGCTTTGGGGTGTTCACAATGTCTGCACAGACCCAAGAAAACAAGGTCGTCACAAGGACGTATTTACCCAGCAGCAAACAGAGGAGAGGACTCTGACACTGACTCAGCGCGCAGCAGGGAGAGGACTCTGACACTGACTCAGCGCACAGCAGGGAGAGGACTCTGACACTGACTCAGCATGCAGCAGGGAGAGGACTCTGACACTGACTCAGCGCACAGCAGGGAGAGGAATCTGACACTGACTCAGCGCACAGCAGGGAGAGGACTCTGACACTGACTCAGCGCGCAGCAGGGAGAGGACTCTGACACTGACTCAGCGCGCAGCAGGGAGATGAATCTGACACTGACTCAGCACATAGCAGGGAGAGGACTCTGACACTGACTCAGCGCACAGCAGGGAGAGGACTCTGACACTGACTCAGCATGCAGCAGGGAGAGGACTCTGACACTGACTCAGCGCACAGCAGGGAGAGGAATCTGACACTGACTCAGCGCACAGCAGGGAGAGGACTCTGACACTGACTCAGCGCGCAGCAGGGAGAGGACTCTGACACTGACTCAGCGCACAGCAGGGAGATGAATCTGACACTGACTCAGCACATAGCAGGGAGAGGACTCGGACACTGACTCAGCGCGTAGCAGGGAGAGGACTCAAGAACCTCACCTTCAGCGTCGAGCATTCTGGGTATGTCCAAAAACTTCTCTGCCACTTCAAAGGCTGTGTTGAGGTTGCCGATGGGGTCGTCCTGCACAGACGGACAGACAGCAGTCAGACAGACAGACAGACAGACGGACGCAGGGTAAGCACTGAAGGAGGCCTGGGCACCACACAGCTGGGCCTCACCTCATTTTTACCATTTTTACAAAACATGCAGTATTCCCGCGATACTCAAAATGGTTTATTTCCTGTTCTTTTCATCACACAATGCATCTCTCTTTAATTGTATTTTTAATTATCAGGATCAGCCATTATCCAGGGGAAGGTACGCAGCTTACGGCACTCACAAGCTCTTCAGGCTAGACACCTCGCTTTAGGCTGCAAGAGCAGCTCCTCATCTGGGATTCACACCGGCAACCATCAGGCCCAGTTCCATAACCAACGCTAAGATTGTAAAACACACCATCATGCTCTGTGTTTTTTATAGATCACTGTCAGTCACCCAGTCACTATAAACGAAGAGGTGGTACAGTTATCAACACCTGTCCACTGGTGTGCGCACACACACTGGACTAGACCAGAATCAAACGGGGCACATTCATCACAGACAACAGAACAGCAGTCATGCCAGTCACGGTCATGCCAGTCACGGCACGGTCATGCCAGTCATGGTCATGCCAGTCACGGCACAGTCATGCCGTGTCAGCCAGTGTAGCAGTGAGTGGGGGGGGGGGGGGGGGGCAGGCGAGAGTCTCAGCAGGTGTAGCAGTGAGTGTGGGGGGGGGGGGGGGGCAGGTGAGAGTCTCAGCAGGTGTAGCAGTGAGTTGGGGGGGACAGGTGAGAGTCTCAGCAGGTGTAGCAGTGAGGGGGGGGGGGGGACAGGTGAGAGTCTCAGCAGGTGTAGCAGTGAGTTGGGGGGGACAGGTGAGAGTCTCAGCAGGTGTAGCAGTGAGTGGGGGGGACAGGTGAGAGTCTCAGCAGGTGTAGCAGTGAGGGGGGGGACAGGTGAGAGTCTCAGCAGGTGTAGCAGTGAGGGGGGGGACAGGTGAGAGTCTCAGCAGGTGTAGCAGTGAGTGGGGGGGGGCAGGTGAGAGCACCTTGCGCAGTTTGGAGTAGTCGATGAGGTCAGGTCTGTGTCTGTGGATGAGGGCACACAGAGCCAAGCCATCCTTCCAACTGTGACACAGAGAGGGAGAGAGGGATGGAAAGAAGACCAAAAGACAGGTAAAACAAAGAGAAATGTGTAAGAGGGAAAAGAGCAAAATGAGACAGAGAGGAAACGGGCTAACAGAAACGTCCACACGCCAATGAGGAGAAGCAGAATCAGAAACAAGGTCAGGAATGTGTATGGGGAGCTTCATATCTTCCTTAGTTTGTTGGCCATTGATGGGGACTGAAGGGTTTTTCCACATCTCGACCAGCAGAGGGAGACAGGCGCTCACCTGATGTGGAAGTTCTGCACGTTGACGTTCCTGTAGGGGGCAGTCTTCCTCTGACACCACAGCAGCAGACCCTCCTTGGCGGACGTTTCTGCCCAGAGCATGCAAGGGAGGGGGATGCAACTAGACATGAGTGAATCTGTTCCACACTCGCAGACTACGAGATTCAAGCTGCTGTGTCTCCCACATGTGAGAAATGCTAAGCCACTTATACAGTGTGTGCACATAATAACCACGAGAGTCTGACAGCTTCCACTCTGAGCTGTTACCATACTTCAAACTCTCACCTGAGTTTAAATTAGGAATTTAAGATTTGGATTATGAGGTCTGCATGACCTGCACGATCTTGAGGCCAAGTCCCTATAAATGCAATGATCAGACTTAGTGATAAATAGTAATTGTTATTTATATGTGTTTTTATGTGTCCCTCACCCTCAACAGAGATGTCCTGGATGGCGAAACGCAGGATAATGGTCCAGATCATTCCCAGGGTCATCTTCACATTCCCATCCACAATCTCTGCAGCATGAAACACAGTGAGACCAGAGCCGGCCTGCACCATAGAGTCAGACCGGAGGATAGAGCCGGCCTGCACCATAGAGTCAGACCGGAGGATAGAGATGGCCTGCACCAGCATACCATAGAGTCAGACCAGAGGATAGAGCCGGCCTGCACCATAGAGTCAGACCAGGGGATAGAGCAGGCCTGCACCAGCATACCATAGAGTCAGACCAGATGATAGAGCCGGACTGCACCAGTTTACCATAAAATAAGCAATAGAGCAGACAGAATAAACCTTACCATAGAGTCAGACAAGAACAATATAGCAGACAGAAACTATTTTACCACAGAGTCAGATAGGCAGACAGAACAGACAGACATCAAAGGTTTTATCACTAAGGAGGATTAAAGAGTCTTAAGACCTGGATTTTTCTAGTTAACCTAAGGAGTTCCATGTGCCTATTTAAGTTAACTTTGGAGTGGAAGTTACGACCAAGTCAGAACTTTCAATGCAAAGTAGAGTCTGAAATCTTGTTGGTACTGAATGACAGAGAATCTTTGCAGACCTGGAAGACATACCTTTCAAAATCTGTGAGACAGAGAGGGTCATGCACACTCAGGCCTACAAACAGACAGAGTTCAGACAGAGGTAAGTCGAGATACTTCATGTGACGTGTGTCCCACACAGAGCCATACAGCCAGGACGAATCCGCAGCAATGCAGACAGACAGAGGGACGCAGTCTCACCCTCCGCTCCGATGGACACCAGCTTCACTCCTTTGCTGCAAATGAAGTCCAGGGCCTTGTTGACGTTGGCGATCTTGTGGAAGCGCATCTTGCCTTTGTCCGGCTTAGGCAGCCGCTCACCTGTCCGCATGCAGCAGAGACCACACCTGTCACACATCACCTTTACGCGTGAGCTTTACCTGTGGACACCATTCAGCACAGAGACAGCATCTTCACACATCACTCAGTCATATACAGTAGGTGGGGATTCACTGAAGCACTGCAGGCTGAGGTCAGTGCTGAAGGCATCAGAGCCCCTTTCTGGGATTCAAACCCACAACCTTCTGGCTAGTAGTCCTCTGTTTCCCTTAGTATTACCTCACCCACACAGTGGATGCACACAGCCTCATCCATGACTGAAAACAGCTCAGAGACTTGCTGTCCTGGGTTCCGATGCGTGTGGCTCCATGTGTGGTCTGAACCAGAGCTTGCTGTCTCTGCACAGCCACAGTTACCATGGACTGGACCCCATCTCATCTGCTGGAGCAGTGCGGGGTAGCAGGTAAGGAGCTAGATTTTAAAATCAGAATGTTGTGAGTTCATTTCCGGTGTGAGGCACTGCTGTTGTATTCTTGAGCCTTAAAGCATTCAGTGGAACTTACTGTGCAACTGTGTAAATCAGTCAAATCTAACCTACAGAAGCTGAGCATCAGACAAGAAAACTGGCAATCTTCAGTCATCACCAGATTCTGCACGGTAGATGGAAAGGTTGCCTCTGATTGGAGAGTTACAGTGAATGACCCAGCAGGCACTGGGTGACTCTGGCCTTTGTTATGGCTGAAGCTAAGCAGGGCTCGGTGTGGTTAGCATGTCAATGGAGGACCTCCCGGGAAAATCAGATTAAATCTGAAAATGGTGGTGGTGGGCCAGTAGGGGGCAGTAATGTACTGCGCTGTAGGAGACGCTGTCTTTCGGAGGAGAGGTTACACTGAGGTCCTGACTCTCTGTGGTCATTAAAGATCCCACAGCCCTTATCACAAAGGGCAGGGGCTTCCCCAGCGTCCTGGCAGCCTTCTCTGTCTGGCCAGCTAATAGTCCCCTCAGGTTAATAATGTTCCTCAATTGACCCTACCTGGTAAATTAAAGGTTAATTTTTTAGATTTTTTTTTTAATCTCCAAGGACAGACTAATGACTTGGTGTAGAGAAAAACAGCAGAAATGAAATCTCAGAAATGTGCAACAACAGGTCTGTATCAGAACCAGAACAGAGAGCTCGGCTGATACTCCACATCGTGCATTATAATAAATCATATCCAACAGTATTATATTTTATTTGCTCCACAGAATTCTGTAACCGGATTTAGATGACCGACAGTCAGCCATACTTACTGTTAGATATTTACTGAAACTACTGCCGTCTCTGTGCACACATACTGTCTGCTACCTGGAATTCAAACATATACAAACATATAACCTCTGGGCACATGGCCAGTTTCCTGCCTGCTACTCCATCCTGCCCAGGATTCTGCTGCCTGACTGTGAGGAAGGATGGAGGCTCCTGTCCTGGAGGGGAACTCCACCCTAACCTCCTGCTTTTTTACTTCTTTAGCTTTTCAGCCTCATCGCGTTTGAAAATGCCAGCTGTACATTAGCCTCATCGCTCTGCAGCAACCCGTTCAGTCCCTCAGAAGCAAAGGAGAGATGAACACAGCTGCAAGCAGCAGCCATTATTGGCATTGTGCTGATGACATTGTGATTGACACAGCCTGGTTTTAGCTCGCACCGTAACTCTCAGCTGGCTGAGCCACTCGGGACTTCCCCAGTCCAATTTCAACGAAGCAAAAGCAGTCTGTCCTCTGTAAGGGGAGAGAGCTTTCTCCCCTAGGACAGTCAAGAAGCACTCATGAATTGACAGTGACAGTGACAAAAAAGCATTAAATGCTTGTTTGTGTCCAATAGGGTGGCCCTGATGCAGTGTGGTCTACACCTCTGATTATGTCATCATTTCCGCTGCGGGTCTTTCTGGGGCTCCTGTGACACAGAGGTCTGGAAGATAACAGTGAGCCTATAGCCCCTCCCCTCACCAGAAACGCCCCTGTGACTCCTCCTACCTCACTTGAAATACACGACCCTGTGAACATGATCTTGTCATATAAAATGTGCTCACGACCCCTCCTCTGTTATGTATAATGTGCCTATGACCCCGCCTCTCTCTCGTAAAATGTGCTGATGACCCCGCCTCTCTTATGTAAAATGTGCTCATGACCCCGCCTCTCTCACCTGAGATCACCTCCAGCAGGAGCATCAGTTTCAGGCCGTTCCTGAAGTCCTCCTCGATGTTCTCGATCTGTGTGCCAGCTTTGCGCAGGTGAGAGTTACACCAGGCAGTGAAGGTCTGCAGGACAGAGAGAGAGAGAGGAGTTAAAAGGAGGTGATTGGGAGGAAGGACTACCCCTCATGCAACTCAGTTCAGAACACTTCTGGGGCCTCATTTATAAAGAAGTGGCATAGAAACGATCCTACATTTGATCTAAGATCATTTCTTAGATGTGTGTACGTGTGATTCAGAGAAAATGAACGTACGCACAAAAAAACGTGCGTACGCCACTCTCCCAGAAGTGAAATCTATAAATCACAAATGATCTTGAAATTGTGCGCAGCTGAATGGTTTTAGATCTCCGCCTTGTAAACACCGCCTAATTAATTTCATTAGCATATAAAGGAGCTCGAATCAAAACCCAAATCCTCTACCTGATAATGGCGAGCTGCAAGAATTTTTTTTTTTAGCAAGGCCGAAATCTAGGTCCTGTTGGCGGAGGTGCAGATGCGCGCAGGCACGGGTTTGGGAGCATTTCCAGTGGCGTTACCACTAAAACCAAGTACGTGCCATCTGGGCACAAAGCTCTAATAGCGTAGCTCTCGGCAAACGGTACCTGCTTACAGCCTCTCGTCATCATGCACAAAGACGTCTGCCGTTGGCGATATCTTCGAGAAGTGCCAATGCTGCCATTGTTCCTCTTGCAAACCACTGCATTATTGGACATTTTATAGCCTATATTGACCGAAATGTTTTACACGTGTGGAACCATAATATGTATATTTAATAAATTTCCTTCAAGGATGTGTCAGTTATGCTAATAGGGGTAGTTTTGGAAAATCAATGTGTGTTTTTGTTTTGTTTTCCACAAGTAGCCTAGCTTATGTTGTTTTAATTTATTGATAGCTTTGTGCAAACCATTACGTAGGCTATAGCGATGTGTTCAATCTGGCAATACAACTACAACAGCATCTACTACTACTACTACTACTACTAATAATAATAATAATGATAATAATAATGAGGAAACAATTAGGCAACAGACGACATGTTGGCGCCAGGGTTTCCGTTAGCCGGTAATGACCGCTTTTTGCCCGGTAAAATTTATAAAAAACCGACAAATTAAAAACTTGCCGGTCAAAATGTCCGGTAATAATGCTCATACAAAACGTAGCCTACATTTTAGCGGCTAATGTTGAGGTTTTGCTCAATCGTTAATGTTCGTTTTGCTTAATCGTTACTGTTCATTAAATAGTCAAAGTGATTTGAGGCCGTCGTCATTCTTTCGTCAACCGAGGTGTACATTATATTTGCGTTTGTAACATAGACTGTTACTCAAAACGTGACCGGTAAGTTTCAAATTTGTCCGGTAAAATAAATTCTTTCGGACACCGGACAAATTCCTAGCGGAAACTTCCGTATATCTGCAGTACTCCAACATTGCCACAAGGAAACGTGCGTACGCCGAGTTGGAACCTGACGTGGAGCTAAGTACTTTTCCACGTCAAAGACCGTTTTTATAAAGCTAAACTTGGCGTGGATTTGAGCGCACGCACATTATAAGATGAAATCTGTGCGTAAGAACGTTTTATAAATGAGGCCCCTGGACACATGCACTCACACGCACGCATATTACAGTGTGTAGTCTGCATTTTAATACACCTGACTTTTCAACAAAATCTAAACATATCATCACATCTGCAACAGGCTTAAGTCAAATTCTTGCATCAAAAGGGCAGGTTTATCCTTTTTGTGTATGTCTGTGTAAATAAACCCTGACGGTATTTAAGATACCCTTATTAAACAGATACACACTCAGAGAGAGAGAGATCCAAAAGCTTTCTTCTCTGTGTAAGAGCAGTCTTTTAAGGCACTGAGGGCATTGTGTTTCCATCCAAACCAAGCTAACCACAAATCAGGATAAGCTTTCAGCCACAGAAATGCAGAGATCCACCGTGATAGAGATAAACAGGTTGTCACTGTGTAACTGTGAGCCAGGAGAATCTCCCTGACTCAACACCGCACTGATGTGTCTAATAACACACATATCCCTCAGGCTACAGTCCTATGCATTCTTCCGTTCAAGTCAAGTGAACTGGCATTAAACCAGCCCTCCCACCAAATCCAAACCGCCCAGCAGAGCACCACCCACACAATTCCTCAGTGCAGACCCAGTGCATCCATGGCCATAGCATGGCTGTGGGTGATCATATCGCCAAGGTATTGGGAGGTCCTATTGCCCTGGTGACAGGAGTTTCTATTGTTGCCATGCTTGTGTTTGGTTTGGGGGGGGGGGGTTCTATTGCCATAGCAACAGAGTCTCTACCTCCATGGCTGTGAAAGATTTTATCACCTGTGGGGGGGGTTCTGTTCCATTGGTGCAAAATTGTCTTTTTTCTCCCCTTTATTAAGTATGTGTTATGTGTGCTTTGGAATTGCAAAGTCTTATGTGTAGCTGGATGTAAATTTGCAGGTGTCGGAGACAGGCAGAGGGAGCAGGAGGAATGTAAGGCCCACTGTAATCTGATGTAAGGCTGGAAGGAGAGACTGCCACAGCAGGTGGCCCCCCTCCAAATCAGCCCCTCTGCCACGTATGCCCAAATTTAGACAGTGACCCGCTGGGGGGGCAGGGGAGGAGGGGTGTAAGGAAGCTAATTTGGGTAGCTATAGGACTCCAGCAAACAGCTGAGGGAGCGGAATTCCTGAGGAAGACTGTTACACACACAGAGATTGGGCCACTTCCTGTTGTCCTGCTCAAAATACATTAACAGAAGGAGTGATTATTTCCCAAAAGTGAATATCAGATGCATCAGTTCATCTCCCTGTGAGAGAAATCCCACATCTTTCTCCCTGACGAGGGGGATCAGACAGTACACCTGACAGTGGGCTAACTGTGTTAACTGTGTGTCCCAGAGTTAAGGATAGCCAGTGAACACCAAGCAGCCACAACAGCAACATTCCTGATTTTCATTTTTCATGTTTTTATCATACTATCATTTTCTTTTGCACGTAGCCCTTTCTTCACTTTATTCTTTTTATTATCGCTCGACTCTCTCTGTCTCTGTCTCCCCTTAAGAAGCAGAGACAGAAACTGCCAGCCTGAATGGGCCTCCGGCTGTAATTCCTTCATTTCCCACATCATTATTATGACGATTATGATGATTATGAATACAATCATCCATTAAACCTGCATTGGTACGACTGCGCTTGAAAAGGTCATGCCAATACTGCGCATATGAACCTGGCTTTGAGAGTGGGAGCTGGAGCCTGGCTGCGTGAGTGAGCCGAAGAGCACCGAGGAGATTGCGTGTGGCTTCACCATCTGCCTGCTGGAGACTCCACACAGGCCCTCCATTTCACATACAGTCCAAACCCTGCTGATCGGCAGAGTGTGGGGAGCCCTGGGAGGGGAGCATGCAGCAGGAGCGAGTGGAACGTGGCCTGTAGCCAGGGCAGTGTGGTGCAGCCGCTGAGGAGCTGCACTTGCAGTAGGAGGTTGCAGGGTTAAACCCTGGCTGGGGCACTGCCATCGTACCCTTACACTACTAAACCTGAACTGTTATAAACATCCCCTTATACAAATGGACTGTATGCAAGCTTTCCAAGACACTTTGAAAAAGGTGGTTTCAAAACAAATAACTGATGTATAAAATGAATCATAAGTAATGTATTAGCAACACGATTGTCTAACATCACACTGCAGACTCTGGAGAAGTCTTATTTTAACACAACAGACCGTGAGTGTTCTGCATTAAAATCTCTTTACTCGTGCACTTTCCTCACCCTGAATATTTATAACGTTGTATGTATGTCATAAACATGACGATGTGTGTGACCAGTGTATGATCTGGACCGAAATACGTGGGCTACCCCCACAAGATTAATCAGTCAAATGGTGTTTCCCTGAAACGATGCAGTGTAAGGCAAACTAATCTTTCAGTGAATCTGGCCTGAAAACAGACACCCTGGTGAATGAGCTGAGACAGAACAAACCATAAACTAAATCAAGCAAAGATTCACATGCTTGCAGCTTTGAAGTGATGCATTCCAGCCATTTTAAAAACGTGTTCCTCAGGTCTTGATGGCAAACCTGCATGTTTTTCATGTCAGACAGAGCACTGCCTGTACGGCCGTTACTGTCATCCAGCACGAGATCATTCCACAGACACCTGCCTGAACGCAATGTCCCGTGCACTGTTCCGTACACTGTCCCCAGCATTTATGAGGTCATCCCTGTCACTCTGTCCCATCCACCACTCCAAACAATTTGCACCGGCCTTGAGGCCGTTAAACGGGAACTTTAATGTGACTGTTTCCTGGGCTTGGACAGGCGCTGATTCACGTGCAGAAATGACATTCTGTTATTTTAATAATATTACTGTGATGCAGACTCACATAGTGTACATATTTTCATATTTCATATGTCATATTGCTCCTCCCCGAGTCTGTGGATGACATCATGCCCTGGTGTCCAGCGCTGCAGATGGAGATGTTTTTCCCTCCCAGGTGAGGGATGAAATATGTATGTCTGTAGCTGGCTGTGCTGGCTGTCAGTGTGCTGGCTGTCAGTGTGTCTGTAGCTGTCTGTGCTGGCTGTCAGTGTGCTGGCTGTCAGTGTGTCTGTAGCTGTCTGTGCTGGCTGTCAGTGTGTCTGTAGCTGTCTGTGCTGGCTCTCAGTGTGCTCGTTCTCAGTGTGTCTGTAGCTGTCTGTGCTGGCTCTCAGTGTGCTGGCTGTCAATGTGTCTGTAGCTGGCTGTGCTGGCTCTCAGTGTGCTGGCTCTCAGTGTGCTGGCTGTCAGTGTGCTGGCTCTCAGTGTGCTGGCTGTCAGTGTGTCTGTAGCTGGCTCTCAGTGTGCTGGCTCTCAGTGTGTCTGTAGCTGGCTGTGCTGGCTCTCAGTGTGCTGGCTCTCAGTGTGCTGGCTGTCAGTGTGTCTGTAGCTGGCTGTGCTGGCTCTCAGTGTGCTCGTTCTCAGTGTGTCTGTAGCTGTCTGTGCTGGTTGTCAGTGTGCTGGCTGTCAGTGTGCTGGCTGTCAGTGTGTCTGTAGCTGTCTGTGCTGGTTGTCAGTGTGCTGGCTGTCAGTGTGCTGGCTGTCAGTGTGTCTGTAGCTGTCTGTGCTGGTTGTCAGTGTGCTGGCTCTCAGTGTGCTCGTTCTCAATGTGCTGGCTGTCAGTGTGCTGGCTGCAGAGGGGGCTTCTCTCTCAGGGTTCTGTGGGGATTATCACCTTCCACAGACAGCTCCAGCTGTATTAACAGGTTACAGGGCTGCAGGCCTGCTTCTCACTGCACCCGTTCGCTGCTCATAATTGTTATTGGGGCAGAAATGCGCTGCCTGCCGCCTTTACACAGTGACAAGGCAACAAATCCTCCTGCCTACTGCCCTGCCTCTAACCTTCCTCTAACCTGCCTCTGCCTCTAACCTTCCTACTGCCCTGCCTCCAACCTTCCTCTAACCTGCCTCTGCCTCTAACCTACCTACTGCCCTGCCTCTGCCTCTAACCTTCCTCTAACCTGCCTCTGCCTCTAACCTACCTACTGCCCTGCCTCCAACCTTCCTCTAACCTGCCTCTGCCTCTAACCTACCTACTGCCCTGCCTCCAACCTTCCTCTAACCTGCCTCTGCCTCTAACCTACCTACTGCCCTGCCTCTAACCTGCCTCTGCCTCTAACCTGCCTACTGCCCTGCCACCGTGTAATTACAGCTAATATCACTGCTGACACTGTTACTATAACCACACTTACTGCAACCAGTTATTATAACCACTGAAACTGCTGTTACTGCAACCAGTACACCCACAATTACACTTCCATCACCAGTGAAATGGAAGATTTCTAATGGCAGAAAAGGAAAGTATATCACAACTATGAGTCTGAGATCAAATCTCGAGTTTCATCACTCACACACACACACACACACACACACAATAAAATCTATTGCTCACATTGATGGGTTCAAAATCAGAGCTAATCAGAAGAAATCAGAGTTATATAAAGCACTAAAAAAGAAGTTTGATTGCACACACAACAAGAATATCAACTACCCAACAGCTTGTAAACATAAAGCCACCTGGTAATCTAGCGTAGAGTGACTTGTCCTTCATTTTGGATTAACACATTTTCCAGGCATTGTTGCGTGTGGACCATAGAAACAATAGCATTACTAAAATTTTTTACTCAAAATGAATGACAAAGTGCACTGTACTTGCAAGTAAGAGCCAGAATGGCATCCATCCGGAGACATGCTTTCCCAGCGTGCTTTGCAGATGGTATTCATAGACCATCATAAAGGCCGAGTCAACTGAACACAACACCACGCTCAGAGCCCCCCCCCTCCCCCCCCGCACTGCTGAGGACGTGCGTATGTAAACCCCCCGCCCCGTGCTGCTGAGGATGTGCGTCTGTCCCCCCCCCCCCCCCCCCCCCATACACACACACATACACACACACACACATACACACACACACCCTATTATACACATACACAAACTCCTACACACTTATATACCCACACACACACACACACACACACCCTATTATACACATACACAAACTCCTACACACATATGTACACACACACACACACACTCACACACACCCTATTATACACATACACAAACTCCTACATATATATATATATATATATACACACATACACACACACATCAGCATTAATCATAAACAAACTCAAGACAGTGTAAAGGTTAAATTTTGGCTTTGGCAGTGTAGCATAGTGGTTAAGAGTGGCAGTGAAGGATAGTGGTTAAGGGGCAGGACTCATACCCCTAAAGGTTGCAGGTTCAATCCCCCGCTGGGGCACTGTTGCTGTACCCTTGGGCAACCTTGGGAAAAAAAAACACTAACTGATGTACGTCGCTCTGGATAAGAGTGTCTGCTAAATGCAAATAATGTAATGTAAATGCTTTGTCTACTCCAACCTCCAGCATCTGGACAGGCAAAGTGAAAGAAACTAATTACTAAGGCCTGTGTTTCCAGGTTCTGTCCCCTCCACGCCATTTTGGGACCTGCAGGCCACTGTACCTCCTAGATTGTGGCTTCTCCACCGGGAGGAGTCACACAGTAAAGGTCGACCCACTGGTGGCAGCTGGGGAGCTTCATATAGCAGCAGAAGAGGACTTACCTTGAACCTGTCGGTCATTATTAGCAAGCTTTCTGCTTTTAGCTACGACCCCTCATCCACACCTGAGTCCTGCTGGCTGCTCTGGCTTCAGTGCAGTAGCATTATAGCACTTGATGCACTTCACACAAAATCATTTCAATTACAGCAAAGACTTTGGATGTTAAACACCTATGACTGTTAAAGAGACTAAAATGGCCACATATGAAGAGCAGATGCGCCACAGTAGATGCAGTCAGGAAAACAGAGTCAATGACGAATGGAAACAGATTCAGGATACTTATTAATTAATTATCCCTCCCCAAGGTGACCTCAAAGGTGTGCACCGGTCAGAATGAAGCATAAGCTGTATGACTGACAGTGATGGCTGCCATCTCTTCCTTCTGACCTGAGGAGTTCAGAGTGAACTTCTGTTCCTGTGACATCATCAGGGGGAGGAGCCATGGCTCTGGGATAGCTGTGCATTTGGAAGGGTGATTCTCCTGAATGAAGACACAGACACGTGCACCCCCCCCCCCCCCCCCCCCCCCCCCTGCAGTGCTGCTGGATACTGACCCACTCAGCATAAACAGAGTACAAGAGGACCCTGAGGATCACTGGGCCTGATGAGACATTCACAGACATTAATGATCTTCCATTGATCTAATGATCCTACAATGCACCACGTTGCCCCATATCAAAGCTACTGCCTACAATGCACCATGTTGCTCTGAGTCCTTAAGTTTCCTGGACACAGACCATGGTGAGAGATGGCTTGCCCTGACACAGTAAACATTAGCCCTGCTTTGTATAAAAGAGGACCTTAAGCAAGAAAAAGAATGCCAGAATTCCAGGGAAAGAAAGAGGAAGTCACTCTGCATGGGAGAGGGGAATGGTAAGTGACAGGTCTCAGGTGAGGGCCCTGCTGCGGGCTTCACACCAGCTCCCTGCCGTCGTAATGCAGCCTCAGCAGGGCTCAGGTGAGGGCCCTGCTGCGGGCTTCACACCAGCTCCCTGCCGTCGTAATGCAGCCTCAGCAGGGCTCAGGTGAGGGCACTGCCGCGGGCTTCACACCAGCTCCCTGCCGTCGTAATGCAGCCTCAGCAGGGCTCAGGTGAGGGCACTGCCGCGGGCTTCACACCAGCTCCCTGCCGTCGTAATGCAGCCTCAGCAGGGCTCAGGTGAGGGCCCTGCCGCGGGCTTCACACCAGCTCCCTGCCGTCGTAATGCAGCCTCAGCAGGGCTCAGGTGAGGGCACTGCCGCGGGCTTCACACCAGCTCCCTGCCGTCGTAATGCAGCCTCAGCAGGGCTCAGGTGAGGGCACTGCCGCGGGCTTCACACCAGCTCCCTGCCGTTGTAATGCAGCCTCAGCTCAGCTTTCAGCGTGGGGGTTGATGTTTGCAGAAACAGGAGAATTTAGAGCAGTTAGCTGAAGCTTTTTAACACTGTAGTTTTAAGAGAGCTGGAGACCCTAGGCAACTCACACAGACTTACAGACAGCAGCGGCACAGTAACCTTAAGCTATGCCTTTGCTGTTTCAGCAGATGAAATGCAACCAAAGGCTGACAAATTTTCAGATCATCTGAGCACACAGACCACACGAATCTCTCCTCCTCACATGGCCGGCATGCTTGGACAGTTACTTTCAGGTGCGGTGATGCTCTCATATCAATCAAATCAGATAGGAAATCAGGTTCACTTTGTTGTCATGTGAGCAGATAAAAATGGAATTAAAAAGGTAGGTCTGATGAAGCAGTCCTTTGTTTGAACAGGGAGGGCAGCGGTTCAGAGGTGCTGTTAGGCACTGAGCCGAATGTGTGATCTATCCGTAAAGAACGGGAAGAGGCAGGGTGATTAACACCCCTAAAGCACTTAAAGCACCTGAGCCTGAATCCTGCCAGCCAGGGGGCGTGGCGGGGGCGAGCCACACCCACATAGGGTGGCAATGGCACAGCTGGCACCTGGCCACACCCACTTTTATGACGCAGGGGGGTGTCAGTCTGATGATTAACAGGACTGCACTTGAAGGCTGCAGGATCAAACCCCAGGTGGGGCACAGCTATTCAGCAGGAGGGTTTTAATGCAGCTGGGAGATGGTGACCCAAAACACTGTGTGAATGAATGATTCCCTCACTGACCTCAGATCAGTGGGGCCAGTGTAGCATACTGGTTAAGGAGCAGAACTTGTAACCGAAAGGTTGCAGGTTCAATTCCCCACTGGGGCACTGCTGCTGTACCCTTGGGCGGGGTACTTAACCCCCAATTGCTTCAGTAAATATCCAGCTGTATAAATGGATATCATTGTAAAAAAACTGTAACCAATGTAAGTCGCTCTGGATAAGAGCATCTGCTAAATGTCAGTAATGTAATGTAACCAGCCCATTAAGTCAGGTGACAGTATAGGGTGCCGGTTCAAAAGAAGGTTACAGGTTCAAATATTTTTTGAATCTGAAATCTCCAACTGCGCATTAAGCTCACCTTACTGGAGCAGCCTGTACACAAATGCTATCCTCCAATCCACCTGCATGGACCCAAAGGCTGTTTCCCACACTACAAGTCCCATAATGCACTGCAAGGGAGCAAATGCTAATTAATGGCGAATGGGTGCACCTCATACCAGCATCACCTGAGCAACTTCTGTACACCTGACAAATCACTAGAGGGTGCTGAATAGCAGGGTGAGGGGGAATCATTCCCAGCCTTCTCAGTCCCATCCAAATCTCTATCAGCTAATGCCGTGTTTCCCAACCCTGCTCCTGGAGGCACACTGTCCTGCATATCTTCTATGTATCCTTCCTGCTTGACTAAATCAGGTGTGCTCAGCTAATCAAAAGTGCCACTGATGAGTTCAGTCAGGTAGGTAGAGCAGGGATAGATAGAAGATATGCAGGACGGTGTGCCTTCAGGAGCAGGGTTGGGAAACGCTGAGCTAATGACACAGCCTGACAAATCCAATCTCTAAATGCATGGGGCTAACGAGGAAGCCACCAGGATCACAGCACAGCAGTGAGAATCAGATGCAGACTGTGTTATGCCCAAAACACAGAAGATTCAAACACACCGGATTATGGCTATTAATAGACAAATATTTATTATAAAAATTAGCAGAGATGTCTTGGCTGATAACTGACCAGCAATTAAGTCTTCCAATCCAACGCAGCAGCAGGGCTGTGGATCTGCACCCTGAGAAGGGAGGGGCGAGCGAGGGGCGAGCGAGGGGCGGGGGGGCAAGAGAGGTACGAGAGAGGGGCGAGAGAGGGGCGAGAGAGGGGCGAGAGAGGGGCGAGAGAGGGGCGAGAGAGGGGCGAGAGAGGGGCGGGGGGCAAGTGAGGGGCGAGAGAGGGGCGAGAGAGAGACGGGGGCGAGCGAGGGGCGAGCGAGGGGCGGGGGGGCGAGCGAGGGGCGAGCGAGGGGCGAGCGAGGGGCACATGGATATGTGGGAGGAGCCGCTTACCGAGGAGACACGGATTTACGACAGCTCACCTGCTTTATTTTAGGAGTCCAGGATCCCCTTTCAGTCCTTTATAAGAAGCACCAGCCGGGAGAGGAGTGAGTCCTGCAACACCACGGGCATTAGAACCACCAACACCATGGCCCGCAGTGACCTCACTGTCAGAACCAATGACACCACGGCCCGCAGCGACCTCACTGTCAGAACCACTGACACCACGGCCCGCAGCGACCTCACTGTCAGAACCACTGACACCACGGCCCGCAGCGACCTCACTGTCAGAACCACCGACACCACGACCCGCAGCGACCTCACTGTCAGAACCACTGACACCACGGCCCGCAGCGACCTCACTGTCAGAACCACTGACACCACGGCTCACAGCGACCTCACTGTCAGAACCACTGACACCACGGCCCGCAGCGACCGTCACTGTCAGAACCAATGACACCATGGCCCGCAGCGACCTCACTGTCAGAACCACTGACACCACGGCCCGCAGCGACCGTCACTGTCAGAACCACTGACACCTTGTTCCTCAGTGATCATCGCCATTAAAACCACTGACAGCATGTTCCTTAGCGACTGTCACCGTTAAAATCACTGACGCCATGTTGCTTAGCGACCATCAATGTTAAAATTACTGATGCCATGTTGCTTAGCGACCATCAATGTTAAAATCACTGACGCCATGTTGCTTAGCGACTATCAATGTTAAAATCACTGACGCCATGTTGCTTAGCGACCGTGGTACTGCTGCTGCCCTTCTGCATCTTTAGAACAGGCACACATCCTCATTCTCGTTTCCTTCTCCAAGACACATTTCATTTTCACCACTGCATGCCACTTCTGAATGCTGAGATGGACAGCTGTCAATCAGACGATACAGGCAGCCCAGAGTGAGCACAGGCGGTCTCGGGCGATTCCTCACGTCCCAGCTAACCACTGCAGCTTTGACACCTAATGCTGAACCCACCTGATGCAAACATAACACTGTCCTTCAACAACCCACTGGAAAAATGCAGTTCTTCTACAAATTTGCTGAAAAAGCGAGTGCAAAATGCCAGGCAGTCAGATTGAATGCCTCCCCACATACTCAGAGTTTCCAATAACAGAGGACTGTACAGATGGGGCAAGGCTACTGAGCTGTACAGACAGGGGACGTGCTTGTGGGATGCATAAAATCACAGCTATGATCTGTCTGAATGAATGAATCCTTTCCTCTCCCTGCTCCTCTCTCAGGACCCCCGACAGCATATCCGAATTCAACTCCGCGGAAATACCTGCATGACCTCACATCTTGACACCTCCACCCTTCCTATGCACCCCCAACCCCCAACCTCCCAACCCCCCAGCCCCCCAACCTCAACCATTACAAGCAGTTTATAGAAGCTGCCCTACATGGGCACTCTTTCTGGAATAGCAACAGCCGTCCGTTTCCTATCCTACCCCCTCCTCCCTCCCTCTCTCCATCTGTGTGCACCCCTCTTTGCCCTGCTTTCAAATTCCACCTTCTAACTCCTGGGGACCCTCAACCCAACCTGCAATGAAGAAACACTGCCCCCTGCAGTCAGGAGGTCTCTGTTGTCCCAGGTCTTTTTCCTGACGTTTTCCTGTGCGGTAGAAATGAAGGACAGGTGGGAAAGGTAGATTTCCATAGAGAGCAGCAGCTTGGCAGCAGGACCGCCGTCAATCATCTATTTCTGCTCCAGAGTTTCCCGTTCCAGACGGAGCTGCCTGCCCTCTGACACGGTCGGCGGGCCTCCTCCAACCCCAGCACGAGTTCAGCAGGAACGTGTCAATGCTACTGCTGCAAAGCGGCTCAGAGCACAGCCACGATCAGGGGAAGTTACTTACCTGCAGGTAAACTGCAGGTTCAAATCCTGTCTGGGCCATTGCCATCGTACTCTGAAGCTACTTAATTTGAATTGCTAGAAAATACTCAGCTGGATAAATGGATAATTATGCTAAAAGATACGAACCACGCTGGAGGAGGGTATCTATCAGGCTAATAAATGACATTAAAATCACACTTACTAAATTCCATGTGTACTGGAGTCTCAGAGGTGAAAAATAAAATCAGATCAGCAAGCTATTTTTATTGCACGCATTTAAAAATCATATTTCACATAGACATTAAAGCGCTTCAAAAAGCACTATATCATTTAAAAACGCACATTAGGTATCACCCAACTGAGATACCGCCGTCTTGAACAAAAGTAACTCTTCAGCTTTAGCTGCACAGAAACAGAGCAGCAGGACCGGAAGTAGTTCAGTTCATGCGTTCGATGATCCTACAGCTGATCATAATCCCTCAGAGCACATAATGCAAGGGAAACAGCACAGGAAAGCTGCACTGAGCGGCTCAGCGGGGCAAAAATGCCAGTGCAACTGAGCCCAGGCTATTTCTGCGCCAGAGGACATAGCTGGGATAGCAGGATGGGGTTCCTTTTGATTTAGAAAGCACCAGGGCGGCACAGTGCCTCTGAGCTTCAACACAGAGGAATTTCATTTCTTTAAACTAAACCAAAACGACATTCCTAAAATCCCCAAAAGCCCATCCTGTCCGAGGGGGAAGCCATGCTCCCTGTGCAGGGAGCCTTCCGCCTGTGGGACGTTACACAGGATTACACACCAGCTTCCCACTCCTTCACCCTGCCAGTGTGCTGTCCGCCTGAGTCAGCCCACCTCAGGTGGAGCTCACCTGCAGCTCAGGTGGGTCAGGGGAAACACCTCAGGTGGAGCTCACCTGCAGCTCAGGTGGGTCAGGGGAAACACCTCAGGTGGAGCTCACCTGCAGCTCAGGTGGGTCAGGGGAAACAGTTCAGGTAGGGCTCATCTGCAGCTCAGGTGGGTCAGGGGAAACACTTCAGGTAGAGCTCACCTGCAGCTCAGGTGGGTCAGGGGAAACACTTCAGGTAGAGCTCAGATGCTGCTCAGGTGGGTGGGAGGACAGATGGTTAAAGCGTTCCTGCAGGACACAGCTGAATTCATTCTGACTGAGTTTATCAGAAATCAATCAGGTAGGATAAAATATGCCTGCGATCTTCTGGTATGTTTCAGATTTGTAACACTTTGAGGTACATAACCTATGTGCCTTTAAAATTTTGCAAAATCACCATTTGAGTTATCCCCAGAATAAATGAGACCTTAACCTGAACTCAACCTGTGGTACTAGAGATTTTGTAGTATTTTGACACCTTTGTACATTGGAAACCAGTCAAAGGTCAAATGAATCCTCACAACAAGGGATGAAAGAGAATATTTAATTATTCACTCATGATGTCTCTAATCAATTTCTACAGTCCGTTGAAATGTATGTAAATTGAGGAGTTTTTCCAAAATGTTTTATCTTTCTCCTCAATATTGATGTGAAGGAGCCAAAGAACTCTGCGTAAAATAGGATCAGTGATTGGCATTCTCAGTTCTCTCCCTGAAAGTGTGAGAAAGCTCCTCCCTGCAGCAGGAGGTCTCCAGAGAGGAGCTGCGATCCCAGCGCCTGTAGCACAGCAAAGGGCCGCTCTCGCCCAGCGGAGCTGACGGATGCAGACCGGTTCTGCACCTGCCTTTTAATTAGCGACTGATCTTGACCTGAAGAAACAGGTGGTGAACTTTTAGACTGATGCAATTAAAGCCTAGTGCAGGAGGGGAAGCAGGAGCTCATAGAGTCCCCAGAGGCCAGTCCCTGTGGCCTGTTATGGAAAACAGCACCAGAGGATCCCACAGGCCAGGTGGAGCACCATCCCCACAAAGGTCACCGATAAAGATGGAAATAAAAAAAGGTTCCATTCCGCACTTCAGTGATGCAACTATAACATAATGCAATCAAACACGATGCTGAATGTCATTTAGCAGGTACTCTTATCCAGAGTAGCTAACAATTTTAGCCTTTCATATGGTAGGAGATTTTCCTGAGGCAGTTGTGGGTTAAATATCTTGCCCAAGGGTACAGCAGCAGTGCCCCAGTGATAAATCACACAAGAAAACTTTTAGTTACAATGCTCTGAGGTGTATCTCTGGGTAAGGAAAAACAGCCAGGATCCATTCATTCTCCTCATATCAGTTAGGCTTCTCTGACATTTGATAGTATGGAGAGACAGGACCCAATTTGAGGCCTTTAAGATACTGGACAGTGTGGAGAGACAGCTGGAATCTTCTCCACAAGCCCTTTGTTGCCCCCCCACCCCCCCACCCCCCATCCCCCATATTAACAGGTGGAAATCTGAAAGAAAATCTTTCCAAAGCTCAATCACACAATTAAAAATTGTTTATTTGAGAGAAGCATACATTTCAAAGGTTATTTTTATACACCTGTACCTGCATAGTTAGGAACACAGATGAAATCCTGCTACCCCAGCAAAGCCACATTTAATTAGCCAATATGAAAGTTTATGCGTTTGTGACATGGTTTTTATGGCTAAACTGACATACAGCAGACATGTAACTGTGAAACCGATAGGCTGGATTAACTGAAGAAAAAGCTGACGGTGACCCGTAGCTTTAAAATAAATTCACATATAATGTAGCTGTAGGTCCACCAGTGCTACTATCAGGAAATAGCCTGTGGCAGACATCTGTGTTCAAAACAACTGCACTCAAAAACAAGCCACGATCGTAGACAGATAACTGACTTCTTTTTTTTAGCCTTCTAATTTGCATAATAGTTTGCCTGGGTGCCAGGCTTCAGATCTAGAGCATGCTTTAACTGTACATTTGTATATGTGACCGAACACAGACAGGAGCACTGGCTTATCTATCACTAGGACTGCATGTATGACCAGTCTGATCAGCTGACCATTATTGGTTGTAACAAACTTGTAGTTATATTACTTAAAATATAAGATATGTTATTGCGCCAATAATATTATACAGGGTGCCTTGAACGCTTTAATTTGATGCCTGTGTTCAAGCTGCCGTACCTCCATGGCTGCAGTTGGCACAACAAGGCTAAAGCAGCCAATCCACTTAGAGAACACTTCATGGAGGGAGGACCCTTAATGTACAGCCAATCACAGCCATCCTCAACCTAGAGATAAGTGACCTCTAAAGGCATGCTGGGAACTCTGTTCCTGGTGTGTCCTGATGATGCAACTTCGCTGGGTCTGTTAATACTGGACACTGTGGGCACAGGGACCCCACAAGCGATCCGATTACAAAAATGTTTGGATAGAAAAAAGCACAGCCGTGTCTGTAGTGCTCCAGGACTCCAGCCACCCAACCCTGAGATAAAACAAAGCTCACTGAACGAACCTGTTAGATTTCCCATTAACATTAACATCACACCACAAATGTGTGTGTTGATTAAGCATTCCTGCCACCTTTGTGAGCATAGTATTAATGCCGTCTAAAACACTCACCAACAACTGCAGCAGTTTGCAATGGCTGACATTGCCAGATAAAGCATGTAAATTCTGTGCAACACGTGATACCTCACACTGTGTCATAAAGCAAAACGTTTGCTCCTAAGATTTGCTTTATGAAGTGGTAGTGCTCTGCTCATGAGGGTGTTCAGTGAGGGTCTCACAGAGCTACACTCAGCATAAAGTGTCTAAATGACTTATCACAGAACATGTCTGCACAG
>NC_050585.1:53570468-53592968 GCF_013368585.1 Megalops cyprinoides
ACGAGTTAGGCCTACATAAGAACATAAAAACATATGATGACGAGAACAGGCCATTCCGCCCAACTAAGCTCGCCATTTCTTAATTAAAGAGTATCCAAAATCCATCAAGTCTAGACTTGAACACAGCAAGGGTCTCTGCCTCAACTACATGACCTGGTAACCTACTCCATGTATTGATAACTCTTTGTGAAAATGTCCCCTTGTTCTATAGACTCAACTCACCCTAAAAATGTATTATAGTTAACCTTATTGAGTCCTTTTGTAAATTTAAAAACCTCTATTAGATCACCCCTAAGCCTCCTCTCGCTACTGTAAGTCTAAATAGGTTAAGAGACTTAAGACTTTCCTTGTAGCTTTTATATTTCATGTCAGGATCTAATTTAGTTGCCCTTCTTTGAACTTTTTTCAAGAGCCTCAATATCTTTCTTATAGTGCGGTGGCCAGAACTGCACACAATATTCCAGGTGAGGTCTGACTAAAGCATTGTACGATTTCAATATAACCTCTTCAGATTTATAATCAATACTTTTGGCTATATATCCCAGCATCCTGTTGGCCTTTTTCACTGCTACAACACACTGCCTAGATCCTATTAAGCTTGGGTCAACTATTACTCCCAAGTCTTTTTCAAATTGAGCACATTCTAGTCCCCCTGTGAAGTTAAAGCAGGATGCATTGTTCTATCTACTGTTCTGTGAACAGAACACCCAAAATCTATCTCAGTCCATCAATATTGAAGTGTTTTCAGTTCCTAACCATTAAAAAAATATGTTATTAAAAGTCGCTTGAAAAACAATGGCATTGTGCTTTTTTACATGCGCAGGGTGACACAGGCTCCCTTTGGCTTAGTGCCTGGCGAGGAGTCCTGTAATGCAGTTACCCTGAAAAGCCACTAGGTGGCTTGTAACGAACAGGTTTGTGAAGCTCTACCCCTACGAACATCCCATGCAAAAATGAGCTCTTCAAAGCTGCTGTACTACCGCATATGTATGTGCATCATAATAACTGAGGAAAAATGACCAAAAACGTGAAAAGAAACTAACCAACGTGGGGCCTGTGACCAAATTAACAAGTGGGGCCTTTGACTAAAAAACCTTTGTTTTTTAATTTTGTTTTTATCTTTTATATTCATTACTTGGGCCAATCGGACGAGGCCATAGAGGTACCCTGAATAAACAGCACACTTGGACATTCCAGAGCTGACGCTATGAATCCATGACTTTCGCTGCTCTGCCTTTGGTCAGTTTCACCCAGTTGTAAGATCAGAAACCAAAACAAGGAAGTTTAGGTGGTGCTACAGTTTGATGAGAGAATGTTTGACACCAGGCAATGAAAGACCCTATGTGCAGCAGTTTGTGTGTGTGTGTGTTGAGCCTCAGCAGATCCCCCCCACACGAACCTGCTCTGTCATACCCAGCTTTTCACTCACTCACTCACACACACAAAACACACACACACACACACACACACACACACACACACACACACACACACACACACACACACACACACACACACACACACAAAGGTCAAACGTTTTTCACCAAGAGAGGCCAGGATTTTTCAAACTGCATTTTTGTATTCCATATGAGTAAAAAAGAGAATTTCTGAAACTAAACATTAGTGTTTATTCAGTAAAAATGTCTTCTGCAGAGCACTTACCTGTGGTTCAGTCGGGGGGGGGGGGGGGGGGGTGCAGTGGTGATGGAGGAGGGTGGCTGGAGAGTCTTAGCTCCTAAACAGTTTGGGTCAGTTACATGTACAAACTATGAACTTAAAAACATGAAACTATGATTAATTTTGCTCCTTACCTCTGTGTCAATGATATGCTTGCTGGGGCTGGGGGTGGACTCCTGGGAGCGGTCCGGGGGGGTCAGTAGGTGGTCACCTGTGTGTGTCTTCGGATAAGAGGAAATGGCCAAGTCCATCGGGACCGTCAGGTGAGGTGTATGTGTGCCCAGGGGGTGGGGAGGAGGGAGGCCAGAGGAGCTGTGTGTGTGTGTGTAGGGGAAGGCCAGGTAATGCCTGCATATGTGGGGTGGGCCTGGTAAATCGAGTGCGTGAGTCCTCAGGAATCAAAGCAGATGACAAGGACAGAGAACAGAATACTCATCGGCAATCAGGTCGGAGAACAGGACTCACCTGAGAGCATAAAGCATAAAGGTGTGTGCTCTGCAGACAGTGGGGTGCTGACACGTTTAGGCACATCTCTCAGAACACAGTGCAGCACACAGCAACAGGGCTGGAAGCCAAACGAGCTCAGTTTAGAGACAGCATATCTAGCGGTACGTACCTGTTCAGAGGGTTAAGGTGAAAGCATGTGTGTGTGCGTGTGTGTGTGTGTGTGTGTGTGTGAAAGCACGTGTGTGTGTGTGTGTGTGTGTGTGAGAGTGTGAGTGCGAGTGCTGTTTTCCCTGCCATTGCCTTGGTGGCTTCTTCTCAGAGGGACTAACAGCATCGGGATTGGAGAGTGTGCACGCACACACACACACACACACGCACACACACATGCACACACACACACACACGCACACGCACGCACACACATGCACACACTTTTCTGTTTCTATAGCTTACCACATGCTGCAGATGTCATCACACAGCGAGAAGAAGCCTCTCTTTCTGGTGACTTTTAATGCGACTCTTTGTCGCAGCACAGACCCCTCCCACCCCTCCCATGGACTGTTCGCCCCCCTGCCGTATGGCAGAAGGTACCGGAGCATCCGTACTGTCACTGCCAGACACTGCAACAGCTTTTTCCCTCAGGCAGTCAGGCTCCTCAACTCCTCGCTGCCCCCTCCTCCCCTCCTGCGCCTGCACAGGAACAGACCCACACCCCCGGAGCACAGCATGCCCCTGCCCACTCCCCTGGACCGAGCACACAGCCACTTTAAAAAGTGTATTCTGTGTACATATTTACTTGCACTCTCTGCCTACCACCTTAAAAATCTGACGTCATGTTACTCTTGTATATTTATTTATTGTCTTGTGCATTTATTCAGTTGTATTGGATATAGCACCATGGGTCCCAGGGAAACGTTATTTCAACCCTACTGATACTGCGTATGGATGGGCTGACAATAAAATCTCTCTGACTCTGACTCTGGTGCAAAGCATTGCCCCAGTTCTACAGGACATCGAGTGAAACCACATTGAATGCTGACAGCTAATAGGCCAGTCCCTGCTTCACACCATTACAGCTCACGAGCTAATGTGCAACTGTTCCTTGTGCGTGTTTGTCATCTTGAACAGGGAAGGGTCAGGTGGGGAACCCCCACCACTGCAGTTAGCAAGACTGAGAAATACACCACTAACAGCTACAAACCCAACTAAGCTGTAACTTCCTGGTAGGCAGCTGTTAAAACCAAATCCTGCAGCAAGACTTATGCATGAACACCAATGGCTTGTTTAACGGGAAGAGGGCGGAGATCACACCCTTCAGGGACAGACAAATGACGTTTCTCCTCTGTGCAACCTTGGCTCGGACAAAGTCCTGCGCTGCTGTTTCAGCCTGCTGTCCCCCTCTGCCTGTGAGCAGCACAGACCCGCACTGTCTCCCTCTGTCTGTGAGCAACAGACCTGCAGACCCACACTGCTGTCTCCCTCTGCCTGTGAGCAACAGACCTGCAGACCCACACTGCTGTCTCCCTCTGTCTGTGAGCAACACAGACCTGCAGACCCACACTGCTGTCTCCCTCTGCCTGTGAGCAACAGACCCACACTGCTGTCTCCCTCTGCCTGTGAGCAACAGACCCACACTGCTGTCTCCCTCTGTCTGTGAGCAGCACAGACCCGCACTGCTCTCTCCCTCTGTCTGTGAGCAGCAGACCTGCAGACCTGTGCCGCTGTTTCATTTACTTTCCGCCAAACTCGTTCCACACTGCGATCCACTCAGGCACTGCAACCTTCCTGGCAAAGACTTTGCATAAATCATCATTCTGACCGATACTGTCCAGCTGCTTCTCCGTTTCAGAATCAGACACAACAGCTAGCAGACCTTTCTGCCTCCCCCATGCAGAACAGCCTCGGGTTCACAGCTCCTCCGCTACTCTTTGCTGTATGCCAGCCAAGATTGCTGCTGTTGTTCACTCACTCCAAATAAAATAATGGTGGTGATGCATTCTGGTTTGTAGTTTCCCAGTCATAATCTGTACTTCCACCCGAAGTCCAGGGGTCGCTCCTGTGGCTCTCGGGGTACAGAGGCTGAACTGGGTGGTTGAAGCTCATGCTTTTAGCCTCAAACTAGTGAATGGAGGTGGAACAGTCTGAAACTGCCTGAGCTCAAGGATTCATTCAGGATAAGCCACAGGAGACTGCATTCTTTCAGTGGATCCTGATAAACATCACAACTGATCAGAAACATATATGCATACATCTGTCCCGACACGTACGTATAACACAGACATGAAGAAAATTCTGTCTCCGCTCATAGCACTGATCAGAACATTCTTTATTTGGAGTACATACAAAACATTAGAAGTAAAAGGAATTAAAATAAAAAAGCCTTTATAAAATTTGCAGTGAAATCATGTTGAAAATAAAAAAAAACAGCCACAAACTGGCCATTCAGTCCAGAGCGCAGGAACTTCAGACAGCTGCACAATCAGAGGAGGAGAGCAGGACAGGACAGGCCGGGTGAGGTGTGTGTGTGTGGGGGGGAGGTGTCGGGTGAGGTGTGTGTGTGTGGCGGGGGTGTCGGGTGAGGTGTGTGGGGGGCAGATGAGTTGTGTGTGTATAGGGGAAGGCCAGGTAATGTCTGCATATGTAGGGTGGGCCTGGTAAATCCAAGTGTGCGCATGTGTGGGGGCGGGGGGCAGGTGTGCGCGGGGGGGGGCGGGGGGCAGCGGACACGCATGTGCGTGTATGTGTGCGTGCTTCTTTTTCTCACTCCTGACAGCACTCGGGATGCTGTGCATTGTGTGTGTTAGGACCTGCAGATGACCCAGCCTCCCCTTTGGTCAGCCAGGCTGTGAGCACAGCCACTTACAGGGACTCCTCTACTTCCAAAGGGCTGAGCTCCTCAACTGCTCTGTGCACGAGGAAATCAATAAGGAGCCCATTTATCCACTGTTTTACACAGTGAAGGACACAACGCTAATGTGCGTCACCTAAACAGCGCCCACCTTCATGTACTACAAGCATATGAGCTAGCCAATTACCTCATCATTATGGAAATCAACCTTGTTTCTTATACCTCTTTTCCACTGCAGAGCTGGAACCAAGATGGCTCATTATACCCCTTTCCCACTGTAGAGCTGGAACTAGGATGGCTCACTATACCCCTTTCCCACTGTAGAGCTGGAACTAGGATGGCTCACTATACCCCTTTCCCACTGTAGAGCTGGAACTAGGATGGCTCACTATACCCCTTTCCCACTGTTGAGCTGGAACTAGGATGGCTCACTATACCCGATTACATTCATGTGGTTTATAGTCACATTTAACGTCTTGTTTTCACCTCTTATTTCGTCTAATTTTTCACAGCTTGAGCTCTTAAGCGTTTGCCCATGCGGGACACTTCCTGTCCTGACGTGCGAACTGGGGATGTTTGTAGGTACAGGTCTCGCATCTAGACTTCTTGATGTTTATCATTTGAATGCTATTCACAGGATAACCTGATTGTTTTTTTTTTCTCCACAATTATCGAGTATGCCAAGTTCAATAAGGATCACCCATTCTCTACCGATTCCTTTAGAAACCTCTCCATCTCATCTACATCTCACATGTGGTGCTGAAGCGGAGCCTTTATGCAGCTCACCTGAACACACTACTGCACATGTTTAGCTGCTCTGGCCCTGTTTTAGCCAATCAGACACTGCCAGGCCAGGAAGGAGCAATGGCAGCCAGGCGTTCTCCATGTTTTTACCCACTGACCACTCGCTAGCCTCATGACAACCGCTGGCCTTCACAGAAACTGTTTCAACACACAACTGCTGAAACTCTAGCCAGCAGTGACCCAGACAACTGTGTACACATTGTGGTTAACTTTTTAGCTAGCTAGCTGTAAAAAAGTAAAGCTAAGTTTGAGCTAGCTGGGTGGCTGTGTTGGTGCCAGGTGCAAACTAAGCAGCGATACACTACAGGGCCTGGTCAGCTACGCGGGGGACTGTGCTTAGCTAACTCTCTGCTGTAACACTGCATATTATTGTGCAGGTAAGTAGTTTAAGCAGTTCTATTATTACAACCATTACACTTTTTGTGTTGCAATGCTACATGAATATTATGAAAAGTCCTCTCACATGCAGGAGAAAAATTAATAAAAGCATTTACAGTTTTTCTTGAAAATCTGTTACACCTAAAAACAGGTTCGCACAGTAAAAATTGTATTCTGTGACTCACTCTTTTTGAGTAACTATTTATTTTACAAAGAAGTGCACAAGGTGCACACATTAGCCAAATTAATGAATCAGCAACCAGCTATGATGGGTGGACTAAAATTAGCGTGGTCCTCCACTGTGCGGAAAAGAACAGGTTCATTGGCATTTTAAAGGAAAGCTTTCTAATTCACTGTAGCTCCCCAGTCACTGACATGACCCTGCCACCAACATGCATTACTCAACCATTCACAAACAGAGGAATACCTGCAGTCCCACTGATTGGCCAGGAGTGGCATGTTCACTGAAGACAAATAATTATGAGCTTATGATTCCTTAATACAAAGGATTCTGAGTTGATACAGACCAATGCTTTTAGACCAGCTAGGAAAACATGTCAAACATTTTAAAAATCAGCAAAAAATGAAACCAGCAGGATGTCAAACCTCTACAGCAGCACTGTAGCCAAACACCACGGCTCTGCAAAGGCTGCAGTTGGCTGTCTGAGTCCCTTTTTCAAAAACAGACAAAATAAAACATGAATGTCCATCTATCAAAAATGGAAAGTCCCTACAAACTGCTGAAAAACGCTACACCCCCGCTCCCTTTAAACAAACTCAGACAGGTACGGTGTGCTAGGTGGCCGTTTAGTCCACACGCTGCCAAGGCGAACGTCTCTGCACACACCTAGCAGAGGTAGATACAGGGCGAGCCGGAGGGAGAGAAGCCAGGTTCTTCCAGCGTTCCGGAGTTTGCCTGTGTGTTCCGCCGTGTCCCCGAGCGGGACAGAGGGAAGGACGCCTTCCTGCGCCCCCTGCCCTGTCCTTTCCCCACCGAAAGCCCAGATGCCACACCCCTCGCACCCGCACACGAGCCCACACCTCCCTGCTTGTTAGGTCTTCTCTCAGGAACCGAGCGACTGCTCTCACAAAGGGGGCGGAGCTTCCTCTTCGCTGCTGTAAGATCCTATCCGCTGCTCTGCAAGGGACAGCACTGACCCCCCCCCCACCCAGTGCTAACCACACCCCCTTCCCAGCCATCACAGCTAAATGCAGAGTCCCAGAATATACTGAAATCTGGCTGTACCAAAGATCCAAAGTATTAAGACGACTATGGCTTTGTACTGAGGCTCTTGCCACTGCGACACCCCCCAACCCCCTCCCACTCCCCCACAACCACCATGTCCACTCCCTGCGTGACATCTTCCTCCTGTAGGAGACAGTTCTGACTGTGCTCAGCAAGTTGTCTCAGGACCCAGGTTGGAGGACTGCAGCCTGTTAACAACAGACAACACCCCAACATCCCCCGCCTCCCCCCCCCACCCCCACAACCCCCACAGCCCCCGTGGAGGGACAGACAGCGCTGACGGAGGGGTGCTCTGAAGTGTGGCAGAGGCGGGCGGGGTCAGGGCAGCAAAGGAGGGAGGGGGGCAGAGCTCCGGGTACTATGGCGGCAGGGGTGGCTCGTAGCCGGGCGGAGCCTCGGCTGATTGGGCGGGCACCGCCGGCATCGGGGGGGCGGTGGGATAGGCGTATTGGTATTGCTGGTACTGCTGGTACTGTTGGTACTGCTGGTACTGCTGGTAATAATCCGCATAGTACCTGGTGTGGAAGAGAAACACAAAACAGTTATTATGAATGTCTATAAATACATTCCTCTGCTGCTATAGAACTGTGCTTTCAGTGTTGAAAGCCATCCCCACCCCTCGATTCAGAATGTCTGCAGATCTGTGCAGCACATCACTACTTATCATCACTATACAGAGTGACATGCAATGTAGGAATGGACAGAATATTCGAAAACCAAATTAACAAGATATGCAATCCTAACCTAAAGACACCAAGTGTGCGCTTAGACCGGGGTACTGGCTGAAATCAGGTATAGGATTATTAATGGCTCCTGGTGGGAGTGGCCTATCAGGGGGGAGGGGCCTCACCTGGCGACGGGGTCCTCCTCGGGCGCGGCGGCGGCGGCAGCGGATTCGTCGGCGCGGGCGGGCGGGGTCGGGAGCAGGGCTCTGCGTTTGGGCCGCTGCAGGAGGAGGGGCTGAGGAACGGGGTCTGGCAGCAGGGGGGCGGAGCGGCGCAGCGGGCTCCGGTCCCTGTCCCCGGACTTGGTGACGGCCTTCTGCTCGGCCAGGACACGCTGGCCCTGCGCGAAATACTGCGCCCGTGCCGCCTCAAAGATGGCCTGCGCCGTGGGGTCGGTCCCGCCCAGCGAGCCGTAGGCGGGGCTGGCGGACGCCTGCCCCACGGGGGAGCTCAGGTACACGGGGCTGGCCACGGCGGGAGCGTACACCTGCGTGTTGTAGACGGGCGCGGTGAGCGAGCTGTAGACCTGCGTGGCTCCGGAGGTGAGCGCCTGGTCGGCCACGCTGCCGTACAGCTGGTTGGCCACCGAGCCGTACACCTGGCTGGCCAGCGCGCCGTACACGGCCGGGCTGACGGGAGAGCCGTCGGCGCCGTTGGCTGAGGTCAGGCCGGTCAGCGCGGCGTAGGTGGGGTCGAAGGTGGACGTGTTGTAGACAGAGTTGTGGACGCTCTGCTGCACCTGCAGCGGGAGTCCCGCGGCGGCCGCGGCGGCAGCGGCCAGCACGGCAGCCTGGCTCTGGTACTGCTCCAGCGTGGGCTTGCCCCGCGGGCACTCCCCGGCATGGTGCCCCTGCTTCCCGCAGCTGGTGCAGGATGTCTTGCTGGAGGAGGACTGCTTGCTGGGCTGCACCTTGGACAGCTCCACGGACAGCGGCCGGCCCTTGAAGGAGGTGCCGTGGAGAGCCTCGATGGCCTGCAGGGCGTCCTCCTTGTTCTCCATGTGCACGAAGGCGTATCCTGCAGCGGAGGAGAGCCTGGCTGTCATTGAGCACAGGAAAACCCGGTTAGAACCCAGAGACACGTCATCGTCATCATCATCATCATCATCATCATCATCATCATCATCATCACCATCACCATCACCACCACCATCATCACCACCATCGTCACTGTCACCACCATCAGCCCACTGCAGAACAAACACATCCAGCAACTCAAGCATGGGACACTAATGAAGGGAATGCTTCCTTTGGTTTTAAACTGCAACTGCAGGCAGAAAGAATTCACAAAAGGAGCAACATCCCAGTGAGGAAAAACTAAGTCTGACCTCTTGGAAGCCCAGTTATGAGCTTAATCAACATTTAATCTTTCTTTTTAATGCTGAACTCCTCCTTTAAAATTACTCTCCGCATATTTTGTTACTCTGCACAATGAGCACAATCGCATTGCAACTTTCATCGACCTCGACCTTCTCGTGGACCAGAGCAAGTGTAACTTTAGTCCTATTGGATGCAGCGAGCAAGTGTTCCCATGGCAACTTCTACTGCTGAACGGGACACTGAGGCAACGAGGAAAAGTACACAAACAGAGGACGCTTCCGAATTACTGCACTGTCTGCAGAACTGTGCACTGGAGACACACGTACGCTCCCAGGCTGAACACACGGCACAGGGCGGCGGCGTTTACACCACACAGCTCTGTCCGTAAGGCAGGGCACGGCAGGGGCTTGTCCGAAGCACCAAAAATACAGACTGCTTCTGTGCCGCAGCAAATATAACACTGCAGCTACACACAGTAAACTGGGTTTATTCATACTCATCTCAATGAGGAACGTGCTGGTCACCAGGCCTGTGCAAAGCAGGTCTATCGAGGCAAGGCTCAAAAATGGCCGATAAGCAAGGCTAAATATCCGGCAAAGAAATGCGCTCCTGTTATGAGCTTTCGTCTGCAGCTTAAGGACACGGCTTCCAATGGTAACGGTTAGCCTGTACCCCCTGCACTAAGGGAGACGGGAAACATCACACCAAGCAAAATAATAACCTGAAAACAGGCATTATTTTCTGAAGTGATGATTTTTAAATTGCTGTGTCCATGGATGGGCCCTGATCAACTACAGTCAGCAAAACTGGAGTTGGACAGCTGAGAATGGGGTATAATCAGCCTGCTTCCAGCTCTGCAGTGTGCGTTTCTGCATGTCTGAGGTTAGCCTCTGGTTCTCCTAACATCTACTTCATCCCTGTTTGACCACCCGTGTTCTGCCAGTAAGAGAAGCAGACCCCCCCTCCCTCACCTTTGACCTTGTCGCACTCCAGCACCTTGCCGAAGGTCTGGAACAGCTCCTGCAGGTCCTCGGCGGTGCACATGGCGCTCAGGTTTCCCACGAACACCTTGGTGGAGTGCAGCGGCCGCCCGCGCGACTCCTCCACCACCAGGTTGCGGCCGCGGAACTCGCGGCCGTTCAGCTCCTTGATGGCGCGCTGGGCGGCGCCCTCACCCTGCAGGTGCACGAAGGCGAACTGCCTCAGCACGCTGCAGCTCACCACCTGCCCGTACGGCTCGAACACGGCCGACAGCTCCTCCTGAGAGGTGTCCTGCGCCAGGTTCCCCACGAAGAGCTTCACCGTGTGGCTCTTATCCATCCTGCCTGGATCAGGGAACACCTGCAGGGAGGAGGGGGAGAAGCGATCAGAGAGGTCCCAAAAACACGTCCTTTCCCCCACAGGCCCTTCAACTACAGCAAACCCTGATCAGGTTTCACCTCATGAGAAGACACACGGGGGTCTCCCTGCGGAATGGAACAATGGCACTGCACCACAATAGCAGCTTTCCAAGGTGATGCTCCCCTGACCACGCCTGCAACGCTTTCAGCTAAAATGTGACAGATGAAAGAGCCAGATGGGGCCTGCTACAGACCACTTCCCTCTTCCAGGATGCTACAGAGGTGTTCTTAGTTTCCCAATGCCATCCATGCATCGTTTGTCTAATGACAATCATCACGCCCTGCACAACTAACAGGATTTCTCAGATATTTCGCGATGCAAAATAGCAAAGCCTGGCTGTGATTTGTGGACTCATCAGTAACAGATTTTTATAACTTGGTTGCTGCAGCTTCTTAACCACAATGCAAAACTTTAGACATTTATTTTACACTAAAATCATTTGGCGATGAGAAATTCACACTTATCCTGATCTGCTAACAATCTGGACGAGTGTTCTGACATGCAGTGATAACAGTACTTTTTTTTTTTTACTTTCTGCATGTAGTTGAGTATAGCTGTGACTTTTTTTCTGAAATTGTGTATGTTCCGTACACAAGGGGTTAGGGGCTCAAGATACTCTGCACCCTCCCAAAATGTTGGAGCACCACTGCAAGAACCCCCCCCCCCCAAAACAGTCACGCATATTGCAATCCCTGTCTAACTCCTCAAGGAGTTCTGCAGCCGGGGAACGAGCTGTGTCTCCACCTTGGATAATCCACACACACCAGTCCTAGGTTCCATGCAGAAATATGACTTCAGGTTGCATGAGACCAATTCTTCAAGCAATTGTGACAAACATGATTGGAAAATTTTAAGAGCCAATGCAAGGCTAAAATCAGTTCTGTACAGGTGCCAATCAATACAAACACCGATTCTCGATTCCCCAACACATCAGATAAATCCCACAGGCCTAAGCTCGTGTTTTGATGAATCGATGTCGCCAGACTGATACAAGTCTTTAATAAATGAACATGATGGAAAATGACCACTCGGGGGGTGCGGGTCTCCTTTTTCCGACACTTTGGCGGAGATGATAAAAAAACTCAGTGCAGTAAAGTGATCTCTTGATTTGGTCCACTTTTACGAGTTGTGCTTCAATCACAGAACTAAAAAAGAAAACAAAGTCTCACTGCATCCTTGCACTTCCAAAATCTGGTTATACGAGCTTTTGTATAAAATATCTATACATCGTGAGGTAGCTGCATGTGCTATGGATGTGATATGGACGTTTTACATTAAAATAAAGGCCAGGCTGGTGGCACTTGGCTTCTTACTCGTATGTGGGTCGCTTAACGATAATAACTAGCTGATTATTTTAAACAACTAGCTGGTTAGCTATCGCTACGTGTCCACAGATGACCAGCAGTGGTTCCGCCGCTAGCAGGCTAACGCTAGCCATCCAGACAGCCAAATCGGGGGTCTCAACTCCGAACTAAACCTCGGTCGCCATAAGAGAAACAAATTGACACCGATTAATTAAAACACTGCTGCTTGGCCTTTTGGCGAAATGTAGTCAATAAAATTTCGGTGGCATGTAGCTTAGCCAGTTTGCTCGTCAACTTCCTATGCTAGCTAGTTAGCGAGCTAGCTACCTCCCGTCCACGACAGTCGCCAACTCGGTAATTTAACCATATAACCACTGTAAAAACCAACTAACTAGCTTTTACGAACGTAAAAGTACGGCGTACGCGGTGATGTTACCGCACGGTCCGAGCGCTATCTTCAGTTTGTCTAAAAACACACCGAGATCGAAACGTGGTCGCGATGCGGCTTGGCCTCACAGTACCGCCTATCGCGACTAGCTAGCCAGTTAGCTATCTTAAAATACGAGACAGCTGCATTTACACACAGTGTGAATGTTCATCCTGCGGTAATATAGTAATAGCCAGCAGACATACATTACGTGTGACGGCATTAACATGAAATAAAATATCAGGAAGGAAAGCGCGACTCTTCCATCTTACCTATGCGGTGCCGTATTTCAAAATGGTCGCAAACTTCCCTTGTCCTGACCAGGGTTGGTCATTTCCGGTTTATTTAGTTTTCTATTGGTTGGCCGCGGTGACGATGCGGAAGTGTCCTGACGTCACGGACACGGCCAATGCTTCAGAAACGCGAACAGCAGCGGTGTTAGGCGCTACACATGCAGGAAGCATTCAAAATGAAGGAAGAAAGAGGTTAAATCACCCACAAGACTGGAAGGGAAAATGGAGCATCTCTTCAGATAATCCTTTAAGTGTACCAAAGTTATGTAAGATGTTTGAATGCACCTCTGCATGGATCGTAGCTTCCGCAGTGCTTAAGAACAAACTCCACACAGTCCAAAACAAAATCCCAGACTGAAGGAATGATTGTTGCCAGTCACCACAGAGTGCTGACGTTCTCACCAGCTACATCAGCAGTGCTTCCAGAAGGCAACAACTCAGAAAAGCTTCAGATGTTCAAGAAACATCTGAAGACACAGCTCTTCTGCTCTCACCTGAGCCCCTGAAACACTACCCCTTCTCGTCACTTCTCGCCTCAAAACTGTCCTACTGAAACTATATACACACAAAAGGTTATTGGTATGGTAGACCATATGGTCTTATGGTTTAACACAATCATTAGCTTTACCTGTAGTTTGTACCTTGCCTGGCCAGCCTTTGAAACCTGGTCATGCAGCGCTTCTAATATTGTTGACTCTATATGGTTTTTCACTTGTGTTGTATTGTACCTCACTTGTAAGTGTACGTGTATAAAAGTGTATGCCAAATGAATAAATGTAAATAAATCAAGTCTTTGTCACACACATGAAATCACACATAAATAAATGTAAATATATTTCAGTTTAACAACTATTAAAGCAGAGACAGTTTATTTAAACATAGCCTGGTTACTGAATATGTAAATCACATTTTCAACTCAAACTGATATGTATGATGGTAAAAAGGATAGTGTCATGTTTTTCGTTTAAGTAACACACTGGATCACCTGAGTTACTGATGGCCTGTTAATGATGTAGCTTATGTGCAGTGATGCTTGAAAGTTTGTGAAACCCATGTGCAATTTTAGAAATTGAGAGGTTTTACCATGAAATCCTTATTTAATCAGATTAGGTCTTTTCTTTTCTGAAATAAAGGGTCTATAATTACTGATTTCTGATGTTTTTAGAGGACATTGTGCATGTAATAATAAAAATAGAGAAATATAATTATTGTATGTGCAAAAATAAGTGAACCTCTTGTAGCAATATTTACATCAAGTAGGTAAGTAGAGTCAGGTGGGTAAAAAAGTGGGTACCAAGTTAACTGACCAGATCTGTAGGAAGGAGTTTGGGTGGCACTCTTATAAATACAGTTAAGAAACCTGATCAGTTTGGGGTTGGCCATACAGGTGAATGTAGAGCACATCATGCTGAGATCTAAGGAGACCTCAGACCTCAGGAAGAGAGTAGTGAGTACGTATCAGTCTGGGGAAAGTTATAAAATCATGCTGAAAAGACTTGGGCTCCATCAGTCCACTGTGAGACAAATAATATACAAATGGGCAGAATTCAGGACAACAGCAACCAACTCTAGAAGTGAACATCCCTCTAAAATAACACCAAGAGCCACAAAAATAATAAATCAAGGAAAAAGCAACCCAAGAATACCTATTTATATGCTGAATCTGATGTCATAGTGCATCCAACAACACTAAGAAGGTTGGATAGAACTTGCATTCATGTGAGGGTAGCCAGGAAGAAGCCTCTGCTATCTAGAAAAACCCTAATTGCCTGTCTTAAATTTGCCAGAAACCACCTGGAAAGAGCTGATGATTTCTGGGAGTCTGTTGTCTGGTTGGATGAGTCCATAATTGACCATTTTGGTCACAATGATAAATGCTTTGTTTAGTAAAAACCCAATTCTGCCCACTTCCAAGATAACCCTGTTCCCACAGTCAGGCATGGTAGTGTGTCTTGATCTGGGGCTGTTTTTCTTCCTCTGGGCCTGGAGGACTCCACACCATAAAGAGAACCATTAATTCAGAGGGATACCAGAGAATTCTTGAACAGAACATCAGACTATCAGTCTGAGAGCTAAGGCTGGGCTGAAAGTGAGTGTTCCAAAAGGACGATGATCCGAAGCATTCAAGCAAATCCACAAAAGCATGGCTCAGGGTAAAGATGTTTTATGGTTTGAATTGGCCAAGTCAAAGTCCTGACATAAATCCAATGGAGATGTTGTAACAAGACCTGAAATGGGGTGTACATGTCAGACAGGCCTCAAACTTCACTGACCTGGCTGAGTTCCGTCAGGAGGAGTGGGCGAGAATCTCTCAGAGAAGATGCCAGAGACTCATCACTGGCTATAGGAGACTTTTACTTCCAGTCATCACTGCTAAAGGAAGTGCCACAAGTTATCAACTGAAGGGTTTCTGCTGCCAAGGACATCTGTGTTTTTGTTAAATAAACCAGTGTTGTTAAATAATCAATGACAATATATCATATTTCTTGTGCGTGTCTTTTGTTTGGTATATGTTCATTAAGAATTGAGGTTTAGATACAGATAATTTTCTACAATAAATGAAAATAATGAACACCGCCTGTAGGGTTCACAGACTTTCAAGTATCACTGTTCCTGTTCGCGTTAGAGAGGCATAGTGATTGAGAAGTTAAGCGTTTGTACTGCATAAAATTAAATCAGTAAACCAAGTTCACATTAATACTACAAATGTCACTGAGTACTTCCATTAGGTGATTCCAAAGTGATCACCTCAGTAAAGCAACTTCACAGTTTTATTTTCTTTGATAAAGACCCCTGTTGTACATGTAACAGCCTTATAAAAACATCCAAAGCTCAACCTTTTTTTAGTAATAGACGCTAGTAGACGCTCACAGTGATTTCCAAAGTGCCAATGTAATATGCATCAACACGTAAATGCAATTCATTATCTCCATTATTGTCTTACGCAAATAACTCATCATATTTTCCGCAACAAGAAATGATAATTACACTTTATAATGCACCTTTCATACAACTGCAGCTCAAAGCACTTTCAAATACAAAGACAAATAAGAAATACAGACAGCTCAAAATAACTCAAGAAAATATATGTATGTAGTTAATGCAACTATTAAAACATGAAACATGATAAAATAATTAAAAGCTATTGAAAATGAAATAATGAATGAAAAATATTTTAAAATCCCATGGTTCTAATATTTAAAATGAAATTATAAAATAATGAAAGACAAAGTTGATCGTTAAAATCTCGTTGAGAAGCATCAAAAATTCTCAAAAATTTCTCAAAAGCACCTCAAATGACGATGCTCTTAGATATCTTCGTACATTAACGAGTGCTTCTGGGAAATTGTAAAAATCTAAGCACGTCGTAATCCTCCCTACCGCGGGACGGAGCAGCGGCAGGAATCACCGCACGCCACAGATTTACCGCTTTAATCCAGTCATGACCGCGGACACTACGTGTTTGAATCATGTTTGTACATAGTATGTCTCCGCAACACACCTTTGTCTAATCTTCCATTCGAATATTGTACTGCAGCATATGAATGCAAAATGATTTTCTTTTTTTAAGAAAGACAAGAACTATTGACACATTCAGTGGCCAACGCGCACCAGGTCAGCCTCTGGCTCCAGCATCCAGCGTTGCAGCAATACGCAATAGTTAAGGCTGTGCAGTCTTAACAGCCAGTCCGTTGATTAAATATTAAGCTACGTTAACACAAAGTTCATATCACGCCGATTCATCCGTTTACGAATATATGCGCGGTCCACTTTCCTTACATTACATTACACCTTCTTTAAAAAAATAGTAGCCTACATAACACGAATAACTACGTTATTATTAGCGTGTAGAATATGTCTGCTGTGTTATTTGATTTATTTTTATTTAATATTTGACGTGCTGCATGCTTCACGGTTCACGGTTCAATTGATTACTGCCCACTTTAAGCGGATAGCAACCGTCGAGACGCTCTTTATTTCCGTGAGCGCGTCCCCGCGTGAAGCGGGCTCCATCCAAAGCCTCTGAATCGATAAGTACAATGGGGCAACGGGTTAACGCGGTAACCACTATAACTGAAATCGGGAATTTTATGTGAGCCTCTGTCCCCGTGTTAAGCGCTAAAGCTATGCTACTGTAGGCAGTTACATGGGAAAGAGAGGGAATGTCTTTATATACGTTATTACCATGTAAATTTGTAATTGTTTTCCTTTTTATATGAAGCCCAAAAGCGCAACGCCGTCCTACAGCGGTTCGCGCTAAAGGTACGTCAAGCCTCGTTAGCGCAGTAGGTAGCGCGTCAGTCTCATAATCTGAAGGTCGTGAGTTCGATCCTCACACGGGGCAGTAAGCTTTTGTAGCTCCTAGTTCAGGCCCTGGTCCTCTCAACGCCTGAGCTACTGTAAATCCCTCTTTGCTTGTCTTCTACCTGATTCAAATGACCAGTTAGTTATTAAGCAGCTTCAGGAGTTCTTAACGAGTCGATCATTTGAATGAGCTTTGTTGGAGCAGGGAGAGATCTAAAACATGCAGGACAAGGGTTCCTCCTGGAGAGGTTTGAGAAACGCTGTTCTAGCCTGTGCAATTAAATCCCTGCAGCTAATCCAGAATCCAGCTGTAAAAATTGTCTGCTAGCTCCCTAAATGTAGTGAAGTTACTCCCGTCCTCACCACCCTTCACTGGCTTCCTGTTATTGCTCACATGAAGTTCAAAACCCTGGTGCTGGCATACAGGACGGTTAATGGGACAGCTCTCTCATACCTACAGTCGGTCTTCAAACCATATGTTCCACCGAGATTACTACATTCTGCAACCATCAGACAACTAACTGTCCCATCCCAATGGGGTTGCCCTTCTCAGACACAATGTCTGTCTGTACTGGTCCCTCAGTGGTGAAATGAACTCCCCACAGAGGTCAGGACAACTGAATTGCTGGCCATCTACTGACACAGAATGGAGACCCACCTCTTCAGACTGCATCTCAGTTCCACTTCAATCCCCACCCACTGACATCTGCTACTTGCTGTTTATTTCACGTGCCTTAGTGTAATGTGTTTTGGATTCTGTGATCTAGTGACTGTGGTGTATGGTAATATGTGTACTCACCTTCCCTTAGTTTCTTTGCTGTCTAGTTTCAGGTTGGCACAAGTTAACTTGTGGTAGGCCTACGGCTTGAATAGTCAAAGTCAAAGTTTTTTATTTGTCACATGCCAAGGTACAATGTACAGTGCAGTGAAATGATGGTCGGCAGACTGTGCAAAACTCACAACATAAAAAATATAATTTACTCACAAACACAGTTCACAATAGAAAAAATATAAAGAAAAAATATTTAAAAAAAATAACTTAAGGAAGATATAAAACAATGGAAAAACGTGTAAGACATAGAAAAATGTACAGAGCGAAGTTAGACTCCAGTCTGAGCTGCATTTAGTGTTCTGACGGCCTGGGGGAAGAAGCTCCTACGGAGCCTCTCAGTGTTGGCCTTGAGGTTGCGGAGGCGTCTGCCTGACCGCAGCCATTGAAAGAGTCCATGGTTTGATGGACCTGATGCCCTGTGCTGTCCCTCCCCCCCCAACACACATAATCGTTGCACATGGGACAATAACTGTTCTCTAGCCATCTGGTCAGGATTTGCACTATACAGTTATTGTTAGTACAGTATCATTGTTTTGCATATTGTACAACAATAACTGTTTTTCTACTGCACTTCATACTGTATAATAGCAATAACCTTACCCTTGTTTATTCTTGTTTCATAATTCATTTTATACTTTGTATATAATCATAGCACAAGCATGATAACTTACCAATGCATAATTGCACAAACTTCTTTCTATTTGTTGTATTTTATACCTCTTTATTTATTTTATTCAATTTATTCTTTTGTTGTTTTTGATGTGTGCCGGACGGTGCAGTTGTGACACTCAAATTTCCTTCGGGATTAATAAAGTATTTCTTATTCTTATTCTTATTCTTATTCTTATACGGTCCTGTGAAGAGCAGTTCCCATACCAGGCAGTGAGGCATCCTGCCAGAATGCTCTCGATGGCACCAGAGTAGAAGGTTTTTAAAATGTGTTATGCTCACACTCACTGGTCTGGGAGTGCTGTTAGCCTGGTCTGACACTGTTGCTCATTCAACTTCAATGGATACACTCCTGTTCTCTTGTGCCGGAGGTCGCTCTAGATAAGAACTTCTGCTAAATGAATGTAATGTAATGTGATTTGAAATCTCAGGACAGAAGAAGGACATGAATCAAATGAGAGAGAGTAACAAATGTACCCTCCCCAAACTCTGCCCCAATTTTACAAGAACCTACAGCGACGCGGTACAGCCCTTTAACATACACTCCTTTTCCAGTCGCAGTCACGTTGCGCCCCACCGCAACGCTTCCCTGCCTCACCCGCTCTCGCAGGTATTGAAGTTGTTACAGCTCTTGGCCGACAGGGGGAGACAGAGATACGCAGACAGATTACGGATCGAATCTGTGATATTGGTGTGTAGCGAGTAGTGTAAACTCATCTTTATTTGTCTTTATTTGATAATTACTCTGGGCCTTTCCTTTGATTGTTCTGAATGATTAACGAGTATCTCCGTTTATAATAGCCTCACCCATCAGCAGCCGATTCCCTTTTATTGCATCTAATGTGCATTACCTACTTTTGAAATCCTTTTGGCTTGGTCGAAGCAGTGTGTAACCGCTCTGTGATTTTAAAAATGGATATTGTAGACTGGATATTTGATATTTTAAAAGTTGCTGTCCTTTCATCCAAATGATCTCAGAAATATTCAGATTCTGATGATCAGATGTTCACTCAGAAAAGTGTCCGTGTCTGACTGAACCGCAAACTCGCGGTGTCCGTCTCCATGTCATCACGTCATACACACGTCATAACCATTTTCAGCACAGCCATGGCATACAAAGCCATGCCGAGCTGAGCCAATCCTATCCAGAGTCTAGATGAGCCGGACTGACAAGACCATTTTAGCCTTGCTGTGATAGCCTAAGTCATACAAATTTGAATAGTAGGCCTATGAGTGATCAGTACTATTGAACTATAGTGAGAAGGAAAACGTTTCATTCATAGAGTTCTCAGGCTCTCACTCAGCAAATTAAATGTTGGCTTGTTAGTTGGATAATATTCTCCACTTCCTTGAATGCATATATACGTACATGTTACTGGGGTACGCAAGCGGAACTGCGTGTGACTGCCACCCGATGGAGATTAGCGGTCCTTACCGAAATGTTGGCTGTAATCCTAAGGGTGAATATCGAGATCTTTTAAACTAGCCTACATTATCTGCTAAATACTGTACACATCCTGTCCCCGTACTGTCGCTGTACCTACTGTATGCACTTTTGTAAGTCGCTTTGGATAAAAGCGTCTGCTAAATAAATAAATGTAAATGTAAATGTAAATAGTCACCTTTATCCAGGGCAGTTTATCTATGATCCATCTATACAGATCAATATTTAATGAATCTGTTCAGCTTGCTCAAGGGTAGTCTACAACTGGGTTATAAACTTTGCTCCTTATCAGCTCACCACACAGATGCAATAATCAACCTATTTATGAAAAAAAACGACTATATTTGCGACCTTGGACTTTGCTGTGGGAGAGATGGTTCGTGAATATTGCAGTAATTAACTTTTATTTTGTGTTATGCCATAAACGTTTACAAATAAATCATGTCTATAAAACATCCTAGGTAGCCTAAATTTAAACAGGCCTATACCAACAACGACCACACTCATCAGCGTCCTTCCTCATTTGAATGTGACAATTATAGCACATTTTACGATGTCTTTATCAAAGGTCGGGCAAACACCGAGATAAACGCACGCAACGAAAACCCGGCGTAACGGAAATGACGTTACCCGACGTTAACTCTCCTGACGTTAACTTCAGCACAGTACGCGGCGAAATCAGCAAGGATAACCAAAAAATAGAGACAGAGAGTGACCACGTCTACAGGAAATCGGCTGTGCAACAGTTGACGACTTTGCCCGAATCCACACGCGTGGGAGTTAGAGGCCCAACACGGACATTTGCCTTAATCCGATAAACACAATACATTGGATGGTGAGAGTGAGATCCCAGTAAGAAACATTGCAATGCGCGGTATTCATAAAACGCAGCACGCACAAAATCCAGAATCACACAACAAATCCTCATCGAAACAAAACAAAACGTTTTTAATGCAGCCATCAAGTAACGAAAATGCAGTTTCTTCCAAACTGGCAATATTCTCCGGGATCCCTTATCATCTTGGACTTTTCATAAAGAATCAGGAGAGCCAGGTCTGAGGGTGGAGAGGGTAGGGTTTGATTTATGTTACAGAGGGCCACATGTATCAACGGTGCGTACGCACTAAAATCGTGCTGAGCACTTTTCTACACATAAAACGGTATTTATGAAAAGATACTTCCCGGGAAAACATGCGAACCTCTGCGCATGGTCTCGAGGTGGCCCACGCATAAAATTTGTAATTTGCAGATTGGCGGCACCAAGGCATGGGTCTTGTGTCAATCATTGATGAGTGTTATCGCGCCAGGATGAAGTGACTGCAGGGGAAAGTTAAAATGGCGAGGGGGCAAATCTTATATAGTTAAACAGTAGGTTATCATCCTGCTGTGCCTATTTCTGCATTTCTTTTCATCCTGCGGGTGACAATATAGTGGCGTTTTGACTAGATGTGAACAATTCCGTCTCCATACCCTTACCTTTTCCATGTGTTTGTGCGTCATGGCCATAATATGAAATAGGAATATTTGGGGCAGATTTCCAGGTCACCATCTAAAATTGGTCTGGTGGTAGGTTTAATGAAATTCATTGATTTAACCATGCAATAACCTATGAAAGGCGAAATAACACAAAACTGTTTCAAAATCGAATGCATTTATTTCACAGCAGTGGTGAAGCCAGTATTAAACCTGAGTGTCCTCGCACAATTTAGGGAATCGGAGCACTCGGAACGTAGATCTACAAGACGCAAAATAAAAGAATTTATGAACGATTCTAACCACAGAAATGACTGCTGAAATCAACAAAATAATAGCCAACAGCGTCAGGGTCATTAAGTAAAAAAAGATGATCAAATCGTTTTGTCTGTCTTTCTTCTCATGCCATGCAGCTCTCTCGCTCTCTCTCCCTCTCTCTCGTTGACCGAAACTTCCCTTCCGTCCTGTGAAGTTTATAGTTCCGGAGTGTGTGCGCTTATTCGTTTTTTGACCTCTCTTTTAAAATCCAACCACTTCTTCTTTACCTCCTCCAACGTACGCACCTCTGGTGAAACTGCATTCATAGCAGTCACCACTGTGAGCCACTGCATTTTTCTGTTGATTTGAAATGCTGCTAGTCTGGCCTCCAAAAGGACATTTTTTTCTCCTCTCCACCTCATCAACCATCACCTCTGTCTCCGTGTCCGCATAATTTCTCTTTTCTTACGTCCTGCCGTTGATCCTCAACATCAATCCCTGCATTTCAGTCAGATTTACCTGGGATCTTTATATGCTAATTCGACTAAGTAAAGGCGTGTCTCGGTCCATATAAGAACAGTTGTGGGAGTGGACGTTAAGCGCGTTCATGTGCACATAATCTCACGATGATTTGATTTACGATCATATTT
>NC_050585.1:53597968-53660468 GCF_013368585.1 Megalops cyprinoides
TCGAGAGTATATCGTACTAGTTGCCCTTTAGGCTGTAATTGAAAAAATCTGATAGTACTGCGTCCTCAAACAGACCTTGCTCTCAGCTGAGAACTGTCTCATTGTGGAACTGTACACATCCTGTCCCCGTACTGTCGCTGTACCTACTGTATGCACTTTTGTAAGTCGCTTTGGATAAAAGCGTCTGCTAAATAAATAAATGTAAATGTAATATTTCCAAACTGTGCCAGAAATGTGTGCAGGAAATGCAGCCAGATCATGAGACATGTTGGGGCATTGCTGAGACAGCAGACCTGTGTGTATTTCACTACTGGAACTCCTTCTTTGCTGGTTTTGCTGTCTATGCAATCAAACCAGAATGCAGCTGCAAGACTTGTCTACAATCTTCCCAAATGTAGTGAAGTTCCTCCCCTCCTCACCTCACTTCACTGGCTTCCTGCTATCGCTCGCATCAGGTTCAGAACCTTGGTGCTGACACACAGGACAGTGAATGGGACAGCCCCCCCTCATACGCTATATGGACAAAAGTATTCGGACGCCTGACCATTAAATTGTAATGACATTGTATTCAAATACATATACTTTAATATGGAGTTGGTCCCCCTTTTGCAGCTATTACAGCTTCCACTCTTCTTGGAAGGCTTTCCACAAGATCTTGGAGTGTTTCTGTGGGAATTTGTGCCCATTCATTCTGTAGAGCATTTATGAGGTCAGGCACTGATGTTGGACGAGAAGGCCTGGCTCGCAATCTCTGTTCCAGTTCATCCCAAAGGTGCTCGATGGGGTTGAGGTCAGGGCTCTGTGCGGGCCAGTCAAGTTCTTCCACACCGAACTCATCAAACCATGTCTTTATAGTCCTAGCTTTGTGCACTGGGGCACAGTGATGCTGGAATAGAAAAGGGCCTTCCCCAAACTGTTGCCCCAAAGTTGGAGGCATAGCATTGTCCAAAATGTCTTGGTATGCTGAAGCATTAAGATTGCCCTTCACTGGAAATAAGGGGCCTAGCGCAAACCCTGAAAAACACGTGTGGTGAAATACTTTTGTCCATATAGTGTACTTACAACCCCTCTTCTGACTCTATGTTCCCGCAAGATCACTGCGCTCTGCATCTACAGGGCAACTGACTGTCCTGACCCAAAGGGGCTGCTCTTCTCAAACACAATCCCTGTCTGTACTGGTCCCTCAGTGGTGGAATGAATTCCCCGTGGAGGTTTGAACAGTGGAATCACTGGGCATTTTCCGCTCCATAAAACCTGATACCCCTAGTATTTGATATTTATTTTAGATGTATTATTGTGATGTGTTTTGGGTTCTGTGTTCTAGGGACTGTTGTATTGTAGTATACTTGGTTTCCATCAGATTGCACTATTTAACTTGAGTTTGAATAGTGTTATGCTCACACTCACTGATGTGGGGGTGTCTGGTCTGATAATGTTGCTCGTTTAAATTGAATAGATACACTTATGTTCTATTGTGCTGGAAGTCGCTCTGGATAAGAGCGTCTGATAAATGCATTTACTGTAAGGTAATGTATCATTTATTTATTTATTAGAGCAATATTTCACTTTGTCTAATGGTGTAGGGTCACTCCAGGAAACTCAGAAACGGGTCATTTTTCACCCCTAAGACAAAAATATGTTATCCATATAGGTGGATATTTATCAAGGTAATTAAGGTTGATTACATCGCACAAGGGTATAAGCGCTGTCTCAACTGGAATTACAACCCGCAGTAGATCAAGAGGCACAAATTACCATGACAACACCTCTCCACCGTTCTAAAGGCTGGCTTTTAATAAAGTTTGAATTGTACCGGTTATTGTCTGTTTTCACTTTCCAATTAGTCATTAATATTGTTTTGTGAGATCAGATGCGCAAGGCAAGAGAACGTGGCCAAGCCAGCACAACCGAGGCGCGGTAGCTAAACGCATCACTATCCGTGTCTGTCTGCTTCAAGCGGGCGAGAGCGCCGAAAGATGGAGGCGCGCCGTATCAGCGGAACATCGCAGAAGGTTCGCACAAGCGCTACGGAGTCAGCTCGGCCTCGACAGCCAGTAAAACGACATTTCTGCGGTTTCATATCGGAGGGGTCTGAAAAGCGGGAGACACCCCCACAGAGCGCTTATTCTCCACGCTGCCAGGGCGCACACACAGCCCCCTGTTCAGTCCGGACTGCGCTTAACATGAACACAAAGAGCGGGGACATTCGATCCCGTCGCACACAAAAGACCTCAGAAACTGAGATTGAAACCTTAGCGTGGCGGTAGCTGCTGTTTGATGGGAGGGGGCGCGTAGCCTATGAGTAAAGGTGATGACAGTCTAAGCCTCAACAGTCTTGGGGGGGGGGGGGGGGGTTCACCGTAAATGAGGTACAAACTGGGAGATAAGTGAATTATTCTCCTGTCCCTCGCAGGATTAGAGGGGCTATTACCGCGAAAGCTTTGTGCGAAATATTGCACAAGAACTGACTTCAGCAATAGGCTTTCAGCATGGCAGGCCTCGGCAGCCTTTGCCTACACTTTGAGGAAAGACTGAAGACCGTCCGTTACTGCATGGACAGTAACCATCCACAGAGGATTGTGTGGGTTTGGGACTAATGCTTTAGTCATCCCGAGTGATATGTCTAGATGTCTAGATATGTCAAGTCTATTATTGTTGTCGTTAGTGGTGCTGTGATGATGATGATGATAATGACGATAATAATAATAATAATAATAATAATAATAATAATAATACACTCAATTTTTGACACACTGCCTCTGGATTTGTCATTTAACCTTTTTACAACCTTGTGGTGGCAGAACCATCTCCTCACAATACGCAGCCGTTCCATGTTCGCAGGCTGTGCACCCTCAGCCTTGTGCATCCTGCAAATTATACGCAATTTCGTGCAATACACAGTATGTGTGCACTCCAACTAATGATTCATGTGACCTTGCGCTTGAAGTTGCTCTGTATAGGGGCGCCTGCTAATTTAATGTACTATAATGTAATGAATTGCATTAGATTTAAAGTTTTTCATCTGCTGTTCGAGTGGTTGGGTAATTTTCTCTTACAGATGCTAATGATTGATCATGATAAATGTTGTCACGTGCATTTGACACAATAAATTGCAACAATATCGATTCTACGAATCCTTTCTTCGAGTAGTAGGTAGTCTTAAATCGGAAGCAATGTTTTTATATGTATTATTAATATGCAGTTCAGCCAAAAGCATTTATATGCATCACATATGTTCACTAATCTCTTTTGATTGAGGAATAATGGTCTGTGTGTAAACCATCACACACAGGTCGAAACATACCTCAGACAGCACATTAGGAAAGACATCGCAGGACGTTTTTATTTATGGGAAATTAGAACACAGCATCTAACAGGTGACATCACAATTCTGGCTTCGCGCGAGCAATTTTTTTTTTTTTTGCCATTTTTTTCACCAAGCCCTCCCAAACTCTCAAACTAGTGTTTGAGACTAAACTAAACTCGTGTTTTATTTTTAGTATTAAGAGATGCTGTTCGTTCAAAATATGAGGTCAAAACCATGTTTACAGCCATTTACTGATATTCAGACAATGTGGAGTAGCCCAGAAAACTCGTTTTTTTTTTTCCACTGACCCTCATCCCCTACCTCCACCCCCAAGGGTTCGGTTACACTGAAGCAGCCTGGGAATTACAGTTTTTGTCAGGTTGTCGTAGATTAACACGTAACATCTCCGGTTTACTACACTGTTGACTGAAAGAGTGTAAAGGAAGATCCTAACATCAAAGACACGGTGATGGATCGTTGTTTGGTACAATCTAGAAACTCCGCTAGAATGTCACGCTGCTTTAGTAGACCTTCACTAAGCTCTGTGGACACAGTGCTATGCTGTAGGTAGGCTATGTTGCAGACAAGCTGCGGACAGCTGTTAGATTTAAGACGAAGCAATTACAGTTTTCTGCTTGTATTTTAGAACGCTTCTCTTGATGCTCAATCGCTGTGTAACTGTCTCTCCTGTCCCTGTTTGATGGCCTTACTGTTGTTGTTGCTCCACTCATGTCTGTAATGTATCTTGCCTTGAAGGCCTTGTGAGATGCTCTAGACACGTTTACCAAATAAACGTGGAACTGTTTTGCATATGCTGCAGTTACATACAAAACACAGGCGCGTGCGTGCGTGCGTGCGTGCGCGCGCGCGCGCGTGTGTGAGAGAGAGGCAGTGTGTGTGCCCTCGCGTGCGCGCGCGCTCGGAGGGAGGGAGTATCCGCACGAGCACCGGACTGAAGTCACTTACCGGTCCAGCGCGCGAGGGGTGTCTAAGCAATGACAGCTCCGACCTCGCGACTGCGACAGCTGCGGAACAAAGACTCGGCAAGACTGTCACACCGCGATGCAAGCATCTCCTCCGCAAAAACACGGGAGTTTTGATCCGTCTGTTTTATCCACGAATGAGTAAAAGCGACCCTTAACAGGGAAACGTGAAAACGGCGAGAGGGACATACGGTAACCTAAATGATAGAGTCGGAGCAGTCAAACCCGCCCTGAGATACAGCTTCTATAGCAACGGTGCCAGAGGTAAGAACAGTTATTATTGATCACCTTCATCCCTTTAAATTCTGCTATCCACATTAATTTTTTTTTGAAAACTGATTCATGTCCTGTGGGGCACTGATTTAGTTTGGGAGTTAGTGCTTTTGTTGTTGCCGTTAGCCCCGTGTGCATGCGTTCTTTCGCTGTTGCATTATATTTTCTCACGCTACGATCCCTCGGCTTCGTGAAGGGGTCGCGTATCCCGCTACGCTGTCGGTGATGCTACAGCGCTCCTCCGAAGGCTAACACCAGAATGTGCGCTTTTTCTGCAGCGAGGAAGTCAGAAAAGAACTCACGAGCCCTTCTCATCTCCACATTACTGTGCCTATATTATCATACCAAATAACGACATCGATCGGTCTATTAATCAGTAACAGAAGCAGATAACTCGCGCTTAATAAGTTAATCATACATTTCTATGGAATATAAATGGATTTCTCATTGTTCCATTGTTTCACGCGACGGTTTGCTGCGCGAAAGAGCGAGCGGCGTGCTGTTCGTGCAGCTATTTAAACTGTCTGCCCTTATCTGAAATGGGAGATCAGGTGAATTAAGGCATTCGCCTTCTGCTTAAATAAATAGAAATGAATGAACTTTAAAAAAATAGGAATTAATGAACTTATTATTATTGCATATTATTATTGGATAAATAGAAACTAATGAACTTACTTATTATTGGACATTGAATGTTCCATTAATGGTACTGTGTGTTTTTTCTGAAGTTTGATTCTTTTTAAAGCTCATTTACTTTTACAATATTATTTCACAATAATAGTGTTTTGAAGATATAAACTACGTGTGTAATTTTGTTATAAAATGCTAGCTACCCTTTGGTAAAACATGTCTGGCAAGGGTAATAAACCATCACCATTTCCACAGAAGTGGAACTGACATCGTCAAGTTTAATTTTTCTTTTTTATTTTGTTTAATCACTTTGTTTCACAGCAAAATGTAATTGTTATAGTCTTTTTTGTTGAATACAAAGAAACATGAATAACGTAGCGCAAACTATTCAAACGCAGAAGAGTATAGGAAGAGGAAATTGAAATAAAAGTTAAAATTTTAACGAACAGTTGTACCAGGAAATGATTTATAGCTTTATCGGGTATATCGAATATTACACCTCTCATTAAAGGCAAAAAGTACCAAGGCACCATTGTGTTGCAATCGAACTAAAACTCCTGTATGTGTAACCAAGTCTCAGTGCCAGACTTGTTCTAAGTTTTTAATGGATGCTGTGTGTGTGTGTGTGTGTGTGTGTGTGTGTGTGAGTGTATGTGTGTATTTATCTGGGGTGAAATGCCGTGTCTTTCCAGTTCAACCAGATGATCTTCTTGGGGACTGTTGACCAAGGTGTCAGAGAGTTTTGCATGTTGGAGAGAGGCCCTCTAAGGTTCTCCCAGGGGGCAGAGGCTGTGGGTTGCGGGCATGCCCTAACAGAGTTTCTGAGCTGCTGACGTCCCCAGTTCTGCTGGTGGACAGCAGCATACGGCGTGAGAGTAATCCTTCAGCACAGATATGCTGTGCATGTACCGGTCTCAGTTTGCAAGCTAAGCACAATGTTTTTTGGGAATTATTATTCATAATTACTTAATTATTCATTGATCTTTGGAGTTACAGGAAGCTGAAAATATTTTTGCAATTTTTTATTGTTGATTCAGAGATTTGTGTCCCATTTGTTGGAAAGTATGGATGGGTACTCTTCCTCTGATGATAGTGTTGTGTTTACAAAGCAGACACAGGAGAGATTTCTCTGCTTTGGTGATTGTTTTTACTTTCTTGGCTGCAAGTGTTGTCCGAAATGTATTGTGATGTATTTTATTTTTAAGGACTTCTTCATGAGAGGCTATACATTTTTTGTTTTGGACAGGTGGTAATTTCCTTTCCCAGTTCCTCAACATCTGAGTTATTTTCTGATATATAATATTAGGGAGTGGGCTGCAATAAGTTTTCAAAATTGATTTTCATATAGTATTCATTTATGTAAATGAGAGATAATTTTTGTCTTTTTGTTTTTATAATGCAGTTAAGGTCACTTCAGCTGAAAGTAAATTTGCATGGTGTTAGGTTCCAGGTGATCACTCTGTCCACCTTGTTCATTTAGGGTTAGGGTTAGGGTCAGGGTTTTAGTGTTAGGGTTAGTGTTAGGGTCAAGGTTTTAAGGGTTAGGGTTAGTGTTAGGGTCAGGGTTTTAGTGTTAGGGTTAGGGTTTTAGTGTTAGTGTTAGGGTCAGGGTTTTAGGGTTAGGGTTAGGGTTAGGGTTTTAGTGTTAGTGTTAGGGTTAGTGTTAGGGTCAGGGTTTTAGGGTTAGGGTTAGGGTTAGGGTTCCAGGTGATTACTCTGTCCACCTTGTTCATTTTCCATCACTTTCTAAAGGTAGAAGATATAGATTTACTGATAAAATAAACATACATTTAACTGCTTCTGAAAGATGCAGTCCAGACATTTCCCTGTAGGCAGTTTATTAAGTGCTAAGCCATGATCTGTGGGCAGGGTTTATTCAATCAGCTGAAAATTGTAAATGGGTTTCAAGAAAGTTGTTTAAGGAATTAGGTGCCTGTAAGCCATCAAGTCATTTTTTCGTGCAATGCGGACAGATTCTTGGTACTTAATTTCTTCCAGTAGAACTGAGTGATCATGGAGCCAGATGACATTTAACTCACGAGGGAAAGTGGTGGTTTAGTGCACAAACTGGGATTGAAAGTGTCATTTAGGTTAGGCTAGTCATTTTAAGAGAGTCTGCTCCATTACCGTGCTGTTATGTACCCTGGGCATACAGAGTTACATTGTCATGTACTTGTATTTTATTTCATTTGTTTGTATAACACACATAACTACTGGGTGTTAATGATATGGTCGGCTGTATCTGATTATTGCAATGTGTGAGGCATTTCAGACATTACGAATAGGGATTTCCTTTTGCTGACAAAACTGCCAACACATTACGTCCTCAGCTGTACATGCGGTGTACAGTGTGCTGTCAGGTGAATCCAGGCATTATAAGGTGTGATTCTGAATTTGTACATCTGAATTTGAATTTCAACCACCCTCCTAAAACCTAACCAATTGAACTGTTCACAGTGTCAGGCAGAGAAGTAGCTGTTTTATTGTACAGTAATGAATGACAGAGGAAGAACCGATGGGCACCAAGCCAAACTGTCATTTAATTTTTTTAAACACGACACAATGGAAGGTCTCTGTCGTGGTCAAGTCATGAAGCAGCTGGCTGAACTCCTGGCACTAAACGGTGTGAGAACATGGCTGAAAGCCCGTTTCTGCTGAGAGAAGGAGACATTTACTGTAGGAGGTGCATGACAGAGTTCCTGTCCAGTCTTAGTTCAGACTTTGCACATAATGCTTCTACTGTATCTGGCTCCACCAAAGCAAAACTCTCATCTGCTGCTTTGATCTGCAGATCTGGGTTCAGCCACATGGATGCAGCCTAGACCTTCTACTGCAACAGACTGGTGCTTAGCAGAGTACTGATAGTTATTCTACTGCAACAGACTGGTGCTTAGCAGAGTACTGATAGTTATTCTACTGCAACAGACTGGTGCTTAGCAGAGTACTGATAGTTATCACAAAGGGCAAGAGGGATTGGTGATTCAAGCGCTCTTTCACTGTGTAAAGATGCAATTACTACAGGGTTGGCATTTGTTTTGGGCGAAAATAATTAGGCTAAAGTGATGAGGCATACTGTCAGGGGAATATTGTCCTTTATGAAGCCAGTTTGGTCTGGCTGAATCCATATGCTGATGACTAACTACAGAGTCTAATCAGTAGTGATTCCTATCTTCAGTTCACAACTGAATGCAATTGTTCATTTTTCATTCACAAATACCATTTGGCAGATTCAGTGATACCAAAAATTAGTTGAAAAATCCTTGGCTTTGGAAGAAAAGCAATGCTTGAATTTGTAAGTGAAAATTAAGGACAAACGTTAATTGATTCCAGTTCCAAATCCAAAATGTTACGTATGAACTTTAATACCAGTCATTCAGATTCAGGTCTTTCTGGAACTGGACTCTCTCCAGAGAGATAACAGTTTTGGTCTTTGCTCTAAATGAAATGGGGTCTTTTGTGACCATAGAGAGTCAGGGCCTCAGATTAGAGTCTCATCCCTGCCTCTGTGCTTCGGTATTGTTCCTCTGTAAAGTCTACAGGGAAGACTGCTCCCTGCTGGCCCACTAACAGCTCTGAACCCAAACCTCGTCTTGAGCCATGGGGCAGGGGAGGGGTGCAGGGTGGTGCCCAGCTCGCTGTTCCGCCCGCTGTTCCGCCCGCTGTTCCGCCCGCTGATCCGCCCGCTGTTCCGCCCGCTGTTCCGCCCGCTGTTATGCCCGCTGTTATGCCCGCTGATCCGCCCGCTGTTCCGCCCGCTGATCCGCCCGCTGTTCCGCCCGCTGATCCGCCCGCTGTTCCGCCCGCTGTTCCGCCCGCTGTTCCGCCCGCTGATCCGCCCGCTGTTCCGCCCGCTGATCCGCCCGCTGTTCCGCCCGCTGATCCGCCCGCTGTTCCGCCCGCTGATCCGCCCGCTGTTCCGCCCGCTGTTCCGCCCGCTGTTCCGCCCGCTGATCCGCCCGCTGTTCCGCCCGCTGTTCCGCCCGCTGATCCGCCCGCTGTTCCGCCCGCTGATCCGCCCGCTGATCCGCCCGCTGTTCCGCCCGCTGTTCCGCCCGCTGTTCCGCCCGCTGATCCGCCCGCTGTTCCGCCCGCTGATCCGCCCGCTGATCCGCCCGCTGTTCCGCCCGCTGTTCCGCCCGCTGATCTGCCCGCTGTTCCGTTCGCTGTTGCGCCCGCTGTTTCTGTGCTTTTAACACTATTAAACACACAGACTATATATATTTCAATGGCATGTGGAAGCTCAGGAGCTGCAGTTACAGTCACACTGCAAACATTCCCAAGTGTTAGTCATCGTAACCGACAGATAGCATTTTCAGATAAGAGAGATAAGGAAGACAATCTGCCTTCTGTGTTACAAGTCACCAGATATCAACCCTACAGTATGGGTTATAAAACAGGCTGTCCGAGGCTTATATTGTCTGTTTGGTTATGGGTTTGATTGTTGGACAGAATGTTGAGATGTCTGTATTATCCACATCATACTCATGTAAACTTTACTTTTGGGAAAGTGCACAAATCCTTCCACCTCCTATACACTCTTCAGGAGATGGGGTACAGGAAAAAGCAGGTTTATTGTCTTAGTTTGAATTTCCTCATGTTCAAGACAGGGACAGCAGCACCTTGAGTCATAGGCTCACAACTCCCTCAGTTCAACTAACTAAAACCCACTGCAGGGAAACATATCCTAATAAACTTTAAACTGCTGTTACAAACATTAAGGATTAATAAAATAAAAAAAATAGCACGAGAAATGTTCATAAAATGCCGTTGGACATTCCAAGGCTACACTCATGCGCAGAGGTGTGTCTGTGCCTGTGCAGACTGTGGCACTTTATCGTCGTCGCTGCCGCTGTGAGCGCGGGGTTACGCTGTGAGAGGGGGCAGCCACGGAGTCCGAGGCAGACAGAAGGGAGAGGGAGAAACTCCTGACGCGGAATTTGACTGAAGACTGAGGCAATTTTTCTTTTCTGATCCTAGCTGAGTTTTGACACCGCTGCTGAGCGGTGTGACACATTTGATGTTGTGCCACGGTGCTATCTGAGGAGCGGCAGTGAGGCGATCCCTGCACCTCTCGCTCTGAAAGGCAGATTCTGCTCTGCTGCTGCACCTGCCCCACTGCCCCACCTGTCCCACCTGCCCCACTGCCCCACCTGCCCCACTGCCCCAACTGCCCCACCTGCCCCACTGCCCCACCTACCACCCCTGCCCCACCTGCCCCCCTGCCCCACCTGCCCCACCTGCCCCACTGTCCCACTGCCCCACCTGCCCCCCCTGCCCCACCTGTCCCACTGCCCCACTGCCCCACCTGCCCCACCTGTCCCACCTGTCCCACCTGCCCCACCTGCCCCACCTGTCCCACCTGCCCCACCTGTCCCACCTGTCCCACCTGCCCCACCTGTCCCACCTGCCCCAATGCCCCACCTGCCCCACCTGCCCCCCTGCCCCACCTGCCCCAATGCCCCACCTGCCCCACCTGCCCCACCTGCCCCACCTGCCCCACCTGTCCCACCTGTCCCACCTGCCCCACCTGCCCCCCTGCCCCAACTGCCCCACCTGCCCCACCTGCCCCACCTGTCCCACCTCTCCACTGGCTCTCACCAGCTCCAGTTTGGGATCCCATGGTGGCCTCCAGAGTTACTGCTGTAGGCTTCCAGCCCTGGCTCAGGGCTCATGTGAACATGACCTGATCAGGGCTTGGTTTGTGCCGGGGTGCTCGGCGTCCTGAGGTGGTAGATCTTAAAAAGGACGTCCTGTGTGCTCTCGGACTCTGCATTGCTGCTGACACGGGTCTGCTGGGGTAAAGTCTGAAACCCGCTGAGCGGCATGATGTCAGACACAAAGCAGAGACGGCCCAAAGGATCGGGACAGGAACACACCTACACAGAGCCGCACAGACAGAAAGTACTGAATCCGCCGTAGACGGGAGCTCCTGACTAACAGAGGTTAGTCTGTTCACTTCTGTGTGGCATCATTTCCTCAGTGACCATCAGAGGGAAGGGCTGAACCCAGTGAATGATGTCTGTAATGCATGGAAGTTCATTTTTTCCACATTCTGAAGCTCTGCTCATAGAAAAATCGCTGCACTTGAGGCAAACACAACCCTATGAGCTATGCGTGTAATGAAACTTTCAACAATCTGTCATTAACATAGGTATCCATTGCATCTAATTATTAACTATATCTATGTTGATTTATGAATTTCCTCATACTTAGCAATGAAAGGTTCATTGCCAATGTTAACCACACTGGTAGCAGTATTATACTTGACTTAACAACAACCTGATTTAACATTTTTTTAAAAATCTTGCATTTTAACTTTCTAATATTTTACTGTTTGTTAACATTTTCATTCGTACTCTTTAATACCTCTAAAATTAGAACAGTGCAGCAATAATCCTTTAACTGTGCTGTTCCTTCCTGAAATTGATGATCTTTTGGGACCCATTTTGTGAACGGGAAAATTACACTCTCAGTAGTGCCAAATTGTACGACCCTCAAAAGACACTCTGATTGGAGTATGACTCAGAAGGACTGACCAATCATAGCAAAGATTTTTTATCTTTTCTCTTTTTCTCCAGCTGGAAAAGCTCTCTGCAAATGGCTGAGGAAGCAGCTAATCGGGCTAATTCACTGACAGCCCAGAACAGGTTTCATTCAGGATACGTTACGTTACATTTCTTTAGCAGACGCTCTTATCTAGAGCGACTTCCAGCACAGAACATAAGTGTATCCATTCAAGCTGAATGAGAAACAGAGGGGCAACATTACAGTGCATTGCTGCAGTCAGTTAGGGACTGTACTCTGCATTTTGAACGGGGGATTTCTTCTGTTGTGTAATTTATGTATTTATGTAGGGTCTTTGTCTCCCTGTGGATTGTTGGATTTATTGAAGTTTATTGGAAGGACCTGAGCCTCTCAGGTTGGCGTAGGGAGGCCAGTGTCCCTGAGCAGGGATGGAGTATTCTGTTCCCGCTGTGAAAGTTAATTTGATGAGTGGATTTGCTCTTCATTACGGCCCAATTACGGCGACATGGGTGACTTGCAGATAGAACCTGAGCCGGTGGGGTATGGGCCACCATTAAATATTTAGGGCCACTCTCTCAGCAGACACAGAGAAGGGGGATTATATGCCACCCGTAGAGCCCGTCTCTGCCTTGACCCTGGAGCTGTGGATCCCTCCGTCAGCGAGACCCGGAAAGGGGAGGGGATCCATAATGCCGTCTGATTGTGGAATCTATAAATACTCTAAAGATAATTTACTTAATGTCTGGGCATATTTGCCATTTGTATGTAATGAAGCACCAGTGGAAGGGTGACCTGTCAGTCAAAAGCAAACAATTACAATGGTGATGCAGCTGTGTAGCCAAGAAATTTAAAGGAAATTTAAAAATGAAGTGACTTTATTTATACTTTATATATATTACTGCCACCTGTCCAGCAACTCTGAATTATAACCTTCCCCTGAGCTCACAGTGTGTGCTGTACCTGCATGGTGCCGATGATAATCCCATCCAGGTAAGAATGTCTTACTGAACCTGAGAAGAGGAATCAGAGTCGGCCTGTTCTTCAGACTCTGCCAGATGAGCTGCTATGAATCTGTACTCATGTATAACCACACATTCCCCACCACACCTCCCCTGCATTTAGCCAGAAAGCACAGCAGCCATGAACACAAGGCTGGAGGAGGTGGTCAGGAGGACAGCGTCTTGGGGAGCACGGTAACATGGCAGAGCATCACAGCAGGCTGCACATCTTAGCCAGGCTGAGAGGAGCTGAGGAGGCTGCATGCTGTGTCCATGGCGACGGCACTGTGTTAGCCCCTCGGCAGGAGGGCAGGGCAGAGGAGAGCTGTCAGGGAGAGATGGGCTGGAATTCAGCGCACTGTTAGAGTGACAGAGGCTCTGGGTGTGGACGGCCCTCCTCCCAAACCTCCCCATCTGGATTAAGATGTGGCAGATTACTGTGAAAGCCCTTGCGTGTTTGGCCAGCCTTCAATTTTGGCATTTTGACTTGACTTTTCTTTTGAAAATACTCGTGTTTGCTTGTTTTCATCACATTCCTGACAGGTGAGGGTACTGACAGTCCATCCCATAACGACCTTCTTGCTGAACAAAAGGTGACTGTGTCAAAAGAAAGCATTCCTGTGTGTGAGTGACGTTCAGCTTTGGGACAGAGATGTCACCACCATGGAGCATGTACCTTACACACAATAGAACTGTCTGCTTGCTGGTGTTTGTCATGCTCAGTTGCATAAAGATAAATAGATTTCCCCCATAGGTATCGGGGGGCGTGACAGAACCCAGCGTCAGTAGATGGAAAATTACATTCAACTGATGGCAGAAGCCCTTATAGTAGTGCAGAGCAACCGGTTAATCTTCTTTACAATGCTGTCCAGTTGGAGGGGTATTACAGTCGTTTCTTTGCAAGGACTTCATCCCTCCCCAGACCTCTGCAGAGCAGCCAATTCATCTCTCAGATTTAAACTTTGGAATGCCAGGTAAAATCAGATTACACTGCAGCAGTTTCGCTCTCTCCCACTGTCTCTCACTTCCATTCAATTCAGCTTGCTCTATTGGCATGGCAAAGATTACATTAGTATTGCAAAACTACATTAAAACAGCTTTTGAATGTGCGGAAGGTTTGTGGGAGGAGTGGACTGGGTGTATCATAATGTTTTTTGTTCTTATTTCAGCAGATTTTGCACGTGTGGTTATGAAATGCAGCTGCTTTGACCACAGAATGAGCTCATTCTGAGCTCAGCCTGTCATCTTTGGAGAGCTGTGGCTGTCTGTCAGCCGGTCTGGGATATGTGTGAAGGTGCATTACTCTATAGAAATGCAGACCTGACTTACTACGTCACGTTTATGACATATTACATGGTTCTGGAAATGTCTGTGAATATCACACGGCTGTCACCATGTGACTGTCCTGCTCTGAGCAGGAAATGACACGCTAGGCTGGAGGATGACAGTTAGTTAGATCTTGTTTGCTATTATGCGAAGCATCACTGTGTTAGATCGCATTATGCAAACAGGTTTGTAACAGGTTTAGTGACAGAGAGCCGAGACAGACAGAGAACTTCTGTATCAACCATCAGCAGATTTCACTGCTGCTGAACCTTTGAGCCCAGCGCTTCTCCACAGTCCTACAGCCCAACACACTGCAGGCCATGCAGCTCGTCCTGAACACAGACACAGCCCAACACACTGCAGGCCATGCAGCTCGTCCTGAACGCAGACACAGCCCTACAGCCCAACACACTGCAGGCCATGCAGCTCGTCCTGAACACAGACACAGCCCTACAGCCCAACACACGACACAGCCCTACAGCCCAACACACTGCAGGCCATGCAGCTCGTCCTGAACACAGACACAGCCCTACAGCCCAACACACGACACAGCCCTACAGCCCAACACACTGCAGGTCATGCAGCTCGTCCTGAACACAGACACAGCTCTACTGCCCAACACACTGCAGGCCATGCAGCTCGTCCTGAACACAGCCCTACTGCCCAACACACTGCAGGCCATGCAGCTCGTCCTGAACACAGACACAGCCCTACAGCCCAACACACTGCAGGCCATGCAGCTTGTCCTGAACACAGACACAGCCCTACAGCCCAACACACTGCAGGCCATGCAACTCGTCCTGAACACAGACACAGCTCTACTGCCCAACACACTGCAGGCCATGCAGCTCGCCCTGAACACAGACACAGCCCAACACACTGCAGGCCATGCAGCTCGTCCTGAACACAGCCCTACAGCCCAACACACTGCAGGCCATGCAGCTCGTCCTGAACACAGCCCTACAGCCCAACACACTGCAGGCCATGCAGCTCGTCCTGAACACAGCCCTACAGCCCAACACACTGCAGGCCATGCAGCTCGTCCTGAACACAGCCCTACAGCCCAACACACTGCAGGCCATGCAGCTCGTCCTGAACACAGACACAGCTCTACTGCCCAACACACTGCAGGCCATGCAGCTCGTCCTGAACACAGACACAGCTCTACTGCCCAACACACTGCAGGCCATGCAGCTCGCCCTGAACACAGACACAGCCCTACAGCCCAACACACTGCAGGCCATGCAACTCGTCCTGAACACAGACACAGCTCTACTGCCCAACACACTGCAGGCCATGCAGCTCGCCCTGAACACAGACACAGCTCTACAGCCCAACACACTGCAGGGCCCAGATGCAGCTCCGTCATGGCTGCCCCAGTCACTTCAACAATATGAAAATGTCTGTTCACTGTTGAAGCTGATTCGGATAAAGGTATGGATGAATGACAGTGACACACAGAACATCCCCAAACACTGATTGCAACTCCAAACACCATGAAAAACAGTGAAGTAGGGGAAACCCCAGCTGGCCTATCCTCCACCACCCTGGGCTTTCCTGCCCTCTCACCAAAGGAACAAAGCTGATTTGTTCTCCTGGTCTTTTTCGGCTGATGACACAGCTGGGCTCGAATTCAAACTGTATGGCCCTCAGCCCTCTGAGCGACTTGGGAGCCCTTAGCACCATTCTTAAACAGCACAGACATTGGGTACAGTAATGCATACATGATCAAACTATTGACTTACTTTTTAGTCTTTAAAAGAGCGGCATGAATTGGCAGCACAGGTTTACTTTGGTAACTTTGTATTGGAAGGCACCCATAGATATTCCACCAGGTTTAGTTTACACCAGGGTCCCCTCATTGCACACTCTCTACCGTCTTGCCAGGCCCCTACCAGTTCTTCAGGTGATGTCATTCAGAGGCACATACCCTCTGTTTCATATTTGCTCTTTTGTGATGCATTGTGGGACTTGTAGTGTGAGAGATAGTCTTTGGCTGCTTGTGGTTGTACAGGAGGACTGGTTCTTCTGCAGTCCTGGTCCTGTAGAAGCTGTGACAGTGGGGCCAGAGTCATTTACCACTGAATTCCAAAATCAGGGCGAAGAAGAGGGAAAAAGCATGGAGGAAATAATGGGAAAACAAATGTGTTTTTGTCCACTGGCCAAATTGTCTCACTAGCCTGTTATGCATCCAGCTTCCCTGGTCTGTTTTGGTGGGTAATTCAAAACCCAAAAACTTCTAAGGCTTAAGTGTAGAAGCTGTACTGTAGAAAAGCTTCTTCTTCACAGAGATCTCTAAAGCCCTCTTCATGAGAACATGCAGTAAGTTCTTTACAGCTGTTTGAGAGGATGTTGGGATCCTCCGCAGCCCCACTGAACTACACAGTGGTGAGCACATTTTACCTAAAATGAAACCAGTGTGTGTTGGAAAGCTGGTCATGGCAGTGCTGTAGCTGCTCTACCAGCTCTGATAATGCTCCTGTTTTTCCAGCTTTGTCAACTTGTCATGTCATTTAAAGTGTGGTCACAGATTCAGTGTAGCTTTGGAAAGAGCTTGCTCAAACCAACAGATCTGGTGTCAACAGAATGACACCAGAAAATGCAGGATAACCTGTGTAATCCTGCTTTTATCATTGTTCTTTCTGCAGTGTTTTTATGAATTTTTGACAAGGTGGTATTTACATTTAGGGATAAACCATTGTTTAAAGTCTGATGTAATCTGAAATGAGAGGAATGTGTTTATTTATATTTAGCCACCTGACTCAAACAGGAAAGCACATGCATGTGACAGGAAAGTTCATTACATTTACATTTATTCATTTGGCAGACGCTTTTATCCAAAGCAACTTACATAGGTTACAGTTCTTTACAATGTGATCCATTTACACAGCTGGATATTTACTGAGGCAACTGTGGGTTAAGTACCTTGCCCAATGGTACAGCAGCAGTGTCCCAGCGGGGATCGAACCAGCAACCTTTCGGTTACAAGTCCTGCTCTTTAACCACTATGCTACACTGCCACCCATATTCATTACACAGCAATCTTAAGAAAATGAAGTAAATAAATAATAAATATTACCATTACCAGTACACTACCTGAATGTCTATATGTTCCTTTAAGGAAGATAGCCACTGAAATGTGTTAAGGCATAAAGAAGCACAAATATGGAATGACAAATCTCACTTTACCATTCAATCAATCCAGGTGTAGTGTTTGAAGCATACACAGAACCATCAGGCCTGATTTTAATGATGAAAACACAAACCACTAATAGAACGTGCAAGGGTAATGGATTAAATTCTCACTTAGCAGATGCTCCTATCTAGAGTAACTTATATGCAGTAGGTTACAGTTTTATCCATTTATACAGCTGGATATTTTACTGAGGCAATAGTGAGTTAAGTACCTTGCCCAAGGGTACAACAGCAGTGCCCTTACAGGGAATCGGACCTTTTCGTCACAAACACTGTGCCTTACCACTACATAACACTGCTGTCCATAATATATCTAATATGTTGAATGTGTATGTTTTAAAGAATATCAAGAATCAAGAATATCAATACTGAGGAAATATTGTGACTGGTAGTTTTTTCTCTTTAAATGAACTCTGAACTCGTTTTATTTGAGGTATGTCCTGCAGGACTGAAATTAGTGAAAATAAAATTAAGTAACCAGTCAAGTGCAGATGACATTTCTGTGGATTGTGCTGAAGTGAAAAGACTGAAACTCACTGTGTTTTCCATTGAAATCGCACTTGTCGTCTGTAACTGACAGATCCAGGACAGTAAGGCCTAGCAAACGACAGGGAGAACATTACTTAAAGGTGATAAATTTGAAGTGGCTGGAAGCATCAGAAATCCTTTGTCACGCTGTTATCCCCTGCTTTATCTGGCATGCTCTCGGGCTGAGAACTCCAGCGCTGGAAGGTGTAGCACAACCTCATCATTAGTCCTCAGAGCACGCTTAGATGGCTGCCTTTGACGTATTAATCCATTTATATTTTTATGGGGCAGTTATTATTTTGAAATATTTCAGTTTGATCAACAGTGGTCCCCAATCAGGCACAGGCACAAGTTTAAAACTCTGCTTTCAGTTGAGTTGTTCATGACGCAATGAAAGAATCTGAAATTTTCTCACTTTGTTACGTAATGGAAAAAAGTAACAAAGGCTCTTCTGGGTGGATTTCCACCATAGTAGAGTTGAGAAACAGACACAGACACACTCACACGCGCACACACACACACACACACACACGCGTGTATCCACATTTGTAGTGGAACTGTACAAGCAGGGGATGCGACCTACTCTTGTTTATCTAGCAAGACTACGCATCACGTTGCCCAGTGGTGGAAAGAAGTTGTCAAGGCTCAGGCAGGGACTCAGGCGCGGACCACGGGAGCTTCGGGTTCCAAGCGTCTTTAATGGAATCGTCAGGCAGAATCGCTAATCAGAAAACGGGCAGGGTCGAAAACCGGAAGGCAGTCCATGGACAGAGCGAGGATCGGGAAACTGGAGCAGGCAAGGTCGGGAACCGGACAGGCAGGCAATCAGGCGAACGAGACAAGGAGGCAGGCAAAAACGAGGTCTGGGTACGAGCAGGGTCAAAAAACGAGAAACAGGCAGACAGAAGCAAAATGCAAACGGCGGGGACGAAACAGGTGAAAAACACTGTCACGAACTAGCAACAGGACAGGGAAAAGCAGGGAAGATATAGGGCAGGGCAGACGAGGGAATGGGAGGCAGATGTGCAGGCAATCAGGCGGGCGGAGACCGGGCGGGGAGCGGGGCAGGACTAAAACACAAGGAAAACAAAAGCACATGGGCAAGGAAAAACAAAAACACAACAGCTAAGGAGGCGGAGCACTGACAGAAGTAGCTGAAATCAGTTGCCGAAGCATGCAAGTATATTAATGAGCACAGTGCTGGTAATGATCGATGTGGCTAAAGGTCTGTTAAACTAATGTTGTGCTAAGTTGCTAGCTTGCTAACTATGCTTCTTGTAGCTAATTTGTTCAGCCATTAAGGCTGCGTTCCTGAATGTTCAACCATTATTTTTAAATGGAGCACTTTCAATTTGCAAGAGTTATAAATTCGCTCCTAAATGTGATAGTGTTACCTAATGTTATGCGGCCAGGCCCACTAGGCTAAGTAGCTAGACTACGCCATCTTAGGACTCCACCCAAGGAAACATGTTGTACATGTTGGGTAAGTTTGTAAAAGAAAGGAACAGAGACATGGCTTCAAGCTTAGAAAATGGTAAAAACCAATTTATTGAAAACAAGAATCCTGCTTTTCTCTCGCAGCAGCATTCCACCACCCACTGTGGAGCTCAGTGGATAGAGCGATACAGAGGGGCTCAATACAGGAATGTAGGAGCAAAGCTAAAGTGGTGCTGCATAGGTGCTTCCAGCAATTGGGAGACTTTTTGGGAGTGTATCATGTAGGCATGTCAAGATTGATAAAACAACAACAAAAGTGCATGCCGGAAAATACCTCAGATAGGAGTATGCAGTGCGTATGGAAGGGACCACCGCTTAGGGAAACCCACACCTATCTAAAGTGAAAAGTCCCTTTAAAACCAACAATAAAACCCGCTAACCTCCAAACAGAGACCAAATCAGCTGGCATGTGCCTACACTCCACAGCCAGGAAGGGGAAAGAAGACACACCAATTTCACATGTACCTACACTCCACAGTCAGGAAGGGGAAAGAAGACACACCAATTTCACATGTGCCTACACTCCACAGTCAGGAAGGGGAAAGAAGACACACCAATTTCACATGTGCCTACACTCCACAGCCAGGAAGGGGAAAGAAGACACACCAATTTCACATGTGCCTACACTCCACAGCCAGGAAGGGGAAAGAAGACACACCAATTTCACATGTGCCTACACTCCACAGCCAGGAAGGGGAAAGAAGACACACCAATTTCACATGTACCTACACTCCACAGTCAGGAAGGGGAAAGAAGACACACCAATTTCACATGTGCCTACACTCCACAGTCAGGAAGGGGAAAGAAGATACACCAATTTCACATGTACCTACACTCCACAGTCAGGAAGGGGAAAGAAGACACACCAATTTCACATGTACCTACACTCCACAGTCAGGAAGGGGAAAGAAGACACACCAATTTCACCCCGATGCCATATGCTGGCTGATCAACCGTATTACTATGGAGCCTATATATACACACAGTAACCAGATCGATTGGTGATGCCGCTGCAGCGGTGACCTGGAAATAATTAGGCTACTACGCTGGTTAAACCAAATTTAAAGGTACGCCGACTTGACATTAGCGGTAGCCCTGTCACAGTTACATGCCTTGATTATGACACTTTCCTTGTTCAGAAATGTTTTGGTATTGTCATGACAGAACATTTAACCTTGTCTAGTTTGCTTAAAACTGTTAGCCAGATATATCCAGAGGCGTGTACTACACACAGCTCACAGTACATGTGACCTTAGGAGCTAATAAGAAACTGTTTATTACTGGGGATCAAACTTCACCTGTTGTGGGAAATGGGAGACATTGAGATGCAAAATGGGAAGATCTGTTGTTAGACAAATGAATGTGTCTGAGAGTTTGCTGCTATACTTTTTGGCAGCTGTGTGGGCTCGGGGCGGGGGGGGGGGGTTTCTCAGCTGGCAATTTATTCTCCTTTAACTGTTACTTTGAGCACCTCCAGTTATATTTTCAGTTAAAATTAACTTTTTACAGAGTCAATTCCCATTGTTCACAGTGGTTGCCTGTTGCTGCAATTGTGCATGATATCTCTATCAAACCTACTGGTCTATTTAAAACAATATGTAATGGGTAGTAATGTAAACTTCATCAGTTGGAATGTCAAGGGCTTAAACCACCAAGAGAAGTAAGGTTCTGTTGCATCTTCGGCAGCTTAGTGTAGAATTGTAGACCCACCTACGTGACTCGGACTGCTCCCGTACTCAGAGGGGCTGGGTGGGACAACTGTTTCACTCCTGTTTTCAGGCTAAGACAAGAGGAATTGCCATTTCCATTGATAAAAATATACCTTTTGAGCCCTCTAGAGTTATCAAACATCCGAATGGTCGTTATTTAATCGTATCAGGAAAGCTGTTTAATACCCAGGTAGTTTTAGCTAATGTCTATGCCCCAAATTTAGATGATGTTGCCTTTCTGTAACGCTTCTTCTCCCTTCCACCTGATCTGGGCACACATTCTCTGATACTCGGGGGAGACCTCAAAGGCTGGTTAGACCCAGAGTTAGACCGTTCCTCTTCTAATCCTGCTGCTGTCCCCAAGTCATCCAACTGTATACAGTCTTTCCTCTCTGAATATGGCATTTCAGATGTGTGGTGCTTTTTACACCCCAGAGACAGAGAATGCTCTTTCTTTTTGAGCGTCCATCACACCTACACTAGAATGGATTATTTTTTTAATGATAATAAGGTCATCTCGCAGGTTCGCTCCTGTGATTTTCGAAGCATTGTGATATCTGATCATGCTCCTCTAATTCTGGGTCTATCTTTTCGTGGCATTGGTCAAGCAGAGACACTGGTGATTTAACTCAACTCTACTATCTGATGAAGGCTTTGTGAAGTGTACAGCAGAACAAATAACTTTCTTCTTTAACACAAACACCTCCTCAGAAGTCTCCAGCCTAACTGTATGGGACACCCTGAAAGCTTATTTAAGCATTTTGTTGTAGCAAACAAAAGTAGTAACCTCCATAAGAAACGATTAGACCTCTCAAACCAAATCTTCAAATTAGATAAACAGTATGTCCAGACCCGTACACCTGAATTGTATAAAAACGATTAGAACGCCAAACAGAATTTGACCTACATTCAATGTATGAAACAGAGAACCTACTGCATAGGACAAAGAGTATGTTTTATGAACATGTCGAAAAATCAGGAAATCTATTAGCAAATCAACTCAGAGGTACGAAAGCTAAACAAATCATCACAAAGATCCGTATGGACAATGGTGAGGTGACATCAGATTCGACCAAAATCAATGAAACATTTAAAGAATTCTATTCCAGGTTATATACCTCCCAGTGTCACTCTAACAACAGGGCCATGGAGGAATTTTTCAGTCGAGTAAACATCCCAACACTGCCTCAAGACTTAAAGAATAGACTAGGAGAAGCCATAACAACAGAGGAAATAACTGAAGCCATATCAGCTATGCAATCAGGAAAGTCCTCTGGCCCAGACAGCTTCCTGGCTGAATTCTAAGACACTTATTGGTCTATAGAATTTACAGTCCAGCTTATCTTTGCCCTCTTTTGGTATTACAGAAATAAAGGCCTCCCTCCAGGAAGGGGGGAGGGACCCTCCCATCATGGTTTGATTGAAACAGGTTTTAAGTAGTGGGAGCAATGACTCCCTCATCGACTTGTACCATTCTGGTGGATATCCATTAGTACCTGCCGATTTACCTGATTTCAGAGGTGAGGTTATCATTGTGCTCTTTGCTAAGAGAGGGGAGGTCTAATGAATTTAAGAGCTGTTCAATTATTTGTTCACTAGCTTTCTCTGGTTGAGTGTATAGTGATTTGTAATATGTTTTAAATGATTTCTGGATTCCTTCTAGTTTGGTTGTTATTTTATTTGTTATAGGGTCTCTAACTTTATAGGTTGAGCTTTCAGCTTGTTGCTCGCGAAGCCTCCAGGCTAGTAGTTTTGCCGCTTTTGGATCTACTTCATAGTACCTTTGTTTCATAAATCTTATTTTCTTCTCAACCTCCTCACTGTGGATTTTATCTACTGTATTTCCTGTTTAATAGGTCTCATTTGCAAGAGGACAGATGGATCTTTAGTAGAGCTATGAAGCCATTCCAAGTCCCTAAGTTTAACTTCCAGGTGAAGCAATTTTTTATCTTTTAACTTTAAGAAAGCTTTTTGGGCTATAATTCTTCCTCTGAGAAAAGCTTTGGCTGTATCCCATGATATAGTCAGACTGACTTCTCCATTATCACTGTGCTTCAGAAAGGTCTTCAGTTCTTCCACCATTGTAGCCCTAAATGTTGCGCTTTTCAGCATACCTGTGTTTAGCCTCCACACAGTTTTCTTTGGGGCACAATCAAGGTGCAGTTTTAAATATAGTTCAGAGTGATGTGAGAGGTCCCTCTGACCTAATCTACAGTCCCTAATTCTATGCCAGTCATCACTGAACACGAGGAATTAGTCAATTCTTGAATGGATGTTATGACGAGTAAAAAGTGAAATCTTGGTCAGATCTATTCAGGTCTCACCATACATCAATTAGGCCCGAGTCTTGCAACATATTATTCAAAAAGAGCTCTTTTTCCTTATTTTGCTGTTTGTGTCTAACCTAGGGTTCAATAATATATTTAAATCACCTGCACATATAATGGTGCCAGATGTTTCAGATGCCATTAAACCAAATATCTTCTTTTATTACTCCCTGGGGGGCATATATGTTTAATAAGGTGACTTCCTTATGTTCAAGTTTGCCCTTGATTAGAACATACTGTATCTGCCATCTTTGTCTTTTGTTTCAGAGATTAATTCGAAACTGATTGAATTTGGTATTAGTATTGCAATTCACCTTTTCTTACCTGATTTATGTGAGGAAAAAAAGTGTCACAGAAACCCTGCTTTTTATGTTTCTCATGTTCAGTGCAAGATAAGTGAGTTTCTTGCCAGAATGCTATATTAATTTTTTCCCTTTTTAATTTAGCTACCGTTTTGCACCTTTTGATGGGATTGTTTAGCCTGTTTACATTTAAGGATAAGATATTATAATACTGAAAAGGCATTTCTCTCTTCCAGACAACCTTCCTGTAGCTGTGACATCCAAGACTCAGACCTCAAATAACAGCTTAGATAACCAAGAACAAGGAGACCCCAATAACTATTATACAATTGTGTGTTAGTTTCAAACAGGGCTTCCAGCCAACAGGAATCATTGTCTCCTCTAGCTACAGTGAGGGGGACTGGCCACAAAGTGGGCCCCCTTTGTGTTTTAAACATAAAACAGGGGGGTACAGACAGGGGGTACAGACAGGGGGTACAGACAGAGGGTACAGACAGGGGGTACAGACAGGGGGTACAGACAGGGGGTACAGACAGGGGGTACAGACAGGGGGTACAGACAGAGGGTACAGACAGGGGGTACAGACAGGGGGTACAGACAGGGGGTACAGACAGGGGGTACAGACAGGGGTACAGACAGGGGGTACAGACAGGGGGTACAGACAGGGGGTACAGACAGGGGTACAGACAGGGGGTACAGACAGGGGGTACAGACAGGGGGTACAGACAGGGGGTACAGACAGGGGTACAGACAGGGGGTACAGACAGGGGTACAGACAGGGGGTACAGACAGGGGGTACAGACAGGGGGTACAGACAGGGGGTACAGACAGGGGTACAGACAGGGGGTACAGACAGGGGGTACAGACAGGGGGTACAGACAGGGGGTACAGACAGGGGGTACAGACAGGGGGTACAGACAGGGGTACAGACAGGGGGTACAGACAGGGGGTACAGACAGGGGGTACAGACAGGGGGTACAGACAGGGGGTACAGACAGGGGTACAGACAGAGGGTACAGACAGGGGGTACAGACAGGGGGTACAGACAGGGGTACAGACAGGGGGTACAGACAGGGGGTACAGACAGGGGGTACAGACAGGGGGTACAGACAGGGGTACAGACAGAGGGTACAGACAGGGGGTACAGACAGGGGGTACAGACAGGGGTACAGACAGGGGGTACAGACAGGGGTACAGACAGGGGGTACAGACAGGGGTACAGACAGAGGGTACAGACAGGGGGTACAGACAGGGGTACAGACAGGGGGTACAGACAGGGGTACAGACAGGGGTACAGACAGGGGGTACAGACAGGGGTACAGACAGGGGGTACAGACAGGGGTACAGACAGGGGGTACAGACAGGGGTACAGACAGAGGGTACAGACAGGGGGTACAGACAGGGGTACAGACAGGGGGTACAGACAGGGGTACAGACAGGGGTACAGACAGGGGGTACAGACAGGGGTACAGACAGGGGGTACAGACAGGGGTACAGACAGGGGGTACAGACAGGGGTACAGACAGAGGGTACAGACAGGGGGTACAGACAGGGGTACAGACAGGGGGTACAGACAGGGGTACAGACAGAGGGTACAGACAGGGGGTACAGACAGGGGTACAGACAGGGGGTACAGACAGGGGTACAGACAGGGGGTACAGACAGGGGGTACAGACAGGGGTACAGACAGGGGTACAGACCCCGAAAGAATGTTATGGCCCATAGTTCGAATTGTTTGTATCGGCCCTTAGTTACAACAACAAGTTTCATGCAGGTTGTTTTAACATTATAATGTCCATTTTCACTTTTCAGTTTCACAACTCCCTCATATCAGGAAAGGGGTTAATAAAATATCCCTAGCCGCAACTTCACGAAATGAACTATTATTTGGCGGCACAACTTACAGTCAGTCCTCTTTCCAGGCGCCGGGGGGAGTGAATAACAATCAGTCCTCCTCTGCCGCATCACCTCGGTGCATCCTCTGAAATCCCCGGAGTTTCTCCCGTATGACTTCTCGAAAGTCAGGTTTACTCCCAGCTTGGCGCGCTCTGGCTGTGCTCCGCAGGAGAAGCCTGGTGAGGGTCTCCTCCATGATACCCGCGGTCTTGCTTGCACGGATAGGACCCACCGAAAAGCCTTGCGTGGCCAAATCCTCTGCTGCATCGAAGGCGCTGATGTAAGTGACGGTGCCAGAGTCGAGGTGTACACCCATCTTGGTTAGTGGGGTTTGGAAGCGGATTTTGTTTTCTTTAACGCACTTTCTTGATCGGGGTGTACTCCTTTCTCTTCTGTTGCACCTCCGCAGCGTAGTCATGGGCGAAATACACCCTCCTGTCTTGCACGTAGATTTTCTTCTTCCAGGCAGCGTGTAGGACTTCCTCCTTAGTTGAAAACTGCAGGAACCGAACCACAATTGAGCGTGGTGGTTTACCAGCTGGTGGTTTGGGGACCAGTGTGCGATGAGCCCTTTCAATTCTTAATTCTTTCCCTAATATAAGCCCAAAGAGTCTCCCAGTTCTGTCTTAATTAAGTCCTCGACGAACTGGTGTATGCCCTCAACATTTTCTGGGACACCGTATATACTTATGTTGTTGCACCAGTGTAAAGGGTGGTATCTTGCGTTGTGTTTAATATGATGTTGCATGGGTCAGCGAGCGAGCGAGTTTCGAACCGAGGTTCTCACTGCTTGCTGCCAACCCCTTACAGCCAGGGTCATTACCAGTTGAGCTAAAGGCAAATTGCCCTTAGCCTGTCGGCAACAACGCTACTTAACCAGGTCTCGGGGGAGTGACGTAGCCGCTGCAACCGCTCGGCTACCTGCTCCCCGCTACCTAAGGCTTTACCCAGGACTCACACGCTTCAGCTCTGCTACACTCACCCCCCTTTGACCTCCTCTGACTCCTCAGCGACCACTGGCGGCCGAGCTGTGCTTTAGCCAGTGATCCGAGTCACGGCACCAATGTAACGGGTGGTATCTTAATGCGTTGTGTATTGGATGTTACGAGGGTCAGCGAGCAAGCAAGTTTCAAACCTTAAATCAATCTTAACAAATTCGATACACTCACAACCTTTCAAACTTCAGCGTGGGACTTGCCAGGGGTGTCCTTTAAACCCTCTGCTTTTTGATTTAGCAATTGAACCACTGGCTATCGCACTCCACAGCTGCAGCCACCTGTCAGGCATCTGGAGGGGGGGTAGGTAACATAAAGTATCGCTCTATGTGGAAGACCTGTTATTATACGTTTCCAACCCAAGCGCTTCCCTGCCTTCTGCACTCTTACTGCATGACCAATGCAGCTAAATCTGTGGGTACAAATTAAACTTACACAAGAGCGAACTATTTCCAATTAATAAGGACATGTTAGAACTGGATTATTTGGATATACTGCTTAAAATTGAAAGGGAGTGCTTCACTTACCTTGGGGTCTCCACCACAAGAAAATATAAACACATCAAAGGAAACTTTGTCAAATGCCTGAACCAGGTTAAACAAGACATAACAAAATGGTTGCCCTTGTCTATATCCCTAGTGCGGCATGTCAATTCTGTAAAAATGACTTTACTACCTAAGTTTTATATCTTTTTCAATGCATCGCTGTTTTTGTACCCAAGTCATTTTTTAACTTAGTAGACTCAGCCATTTCATCATATATATGGAAAAATAAACAACCGAGACTTTGCAAGGCGTGCCTGCAGTGACCTAGGAGTAGTGGAGGTATGGCACTCCCCAGTTTACATTTTTACTACTGGGTAGTAAAACTGTGGTCCCCGAGTCGGTCGGGGGTGCAGTTGTGTACCACTCTTTGAGGGTGTGGGCCCAGTTCAGGAGAAGCTTTGGTTTACAGCTGCCCTCTCTTCTGAGCCCCATAACTTCTAACCATCCCATGCAGGATACAACATTCCAGGAATGACACGGAAAAGGCATAAAATCCTTTAAAGATTTATTCATAGACAGCTGTTTTGCCTCATTTGATGAGTTGTCTAAGAGGTTTAACCTGCCAGCGACTCACTTTTTTAGATATCTACAAGCTAGACATTATGTATGGTGCCAAATACCCTGCTCCCCACATATGCCTGCTCAAAACCCTATTGATAGCTTCCTCTCACTCCAACCACTGGCAAAAGGGTCAATATCCACCATTTACTATCTTATATCAGGGCTGAAATGCACTCCTTGAAATGAGATCAAAATAGCCTGGGAGCAGGACATAGGCCTATCTCTATCTGCTGACGTGTGGGATGCACTCCTCTTCTATGTGTGCCTGTCTCTCCTTGCTTCAATTCAAAGTTGTACATAGAGCCCGTAAATCCAAAATGAAATCTAAATCTAAACTATTTAAACTCTAACTATCTATGTCCAGAGCTTAGCCCTAATTGTGACAGATGCAAAGGTCCCAATGCCTCATTGATACATACGTTCTGTCCCAGCCTTGAAAAGTTTAGGAAAAATGTATTTCAAACCCTCTCCCAGACTCTGGACTGTGTTATAGACCCTAACGCACTCATAGCACTATTTGGCGTTACTGAGGAGCAAGGTCAGGCTGTAACGGAATGTATGTGACAGCGTTATGTATTTAAAATACAAAATATGAGTAACTGTATTCCATTACAGTTACCATTTAAATTGATGGTAATCAAATTACAGTTACATTTAAAAAAATATTAGGATTACATTGAATTTTTTAAATTTAATTTCATTTATATTTTTCATTTAATGTTTATTCAGTTGGAAAATCTATCCAACGATATGCAATTCCAGGGTGCATCTCCCATATGCCCCTCACGGAAAAAAAAGAAGAAAAAAGCAGCAGCCTGCCTGACTCACAAGACAGTAGAATGTAGAGTGAGACAGAAAGCAACCAGCGCAACGTGGAAATACCGGTACCATTTTACTTTCAAATTTGGCAAAAGTTGCAACATAACAGCACAATACAAGCTGTGTTTGCCAACAACCAAACTGCTTTTTGCTTCAAAAGAGTCAGCCTCTAACCTTAAGAAGCATCTTGAAGTAAGTTCTCTTTTTCATTATTTAAGATAATATTGATCTTGATATATCCTGAATATCTTGATCTTGAATATTGATAAGATGAATATTGATATTGATATTGATTGATAAGGCCTGACGTTATGGTGGAGCCATAGCTGGGTGGTGCTCCTGCCCTTGACTTCCAACACTTACTACAACTCATTATGTAGCCAGGCATCCTTTAACTTACTACTTCATTGTCTTATAATTAATACCACTACTTTATATAAATGCTTTTCTTTTAAAGAAAAATCCCATTCACTTTTTATTCTTTTTTTATTGCTTTCAGTCTATCCTATCTATGTTTAGCTTTTGAATAACTACATTTTATTTATTTATTTATTATTATTTTTTTCTATCACTGTCACAAACTGCCAGTTGGAATGAGGGTGGCGGCATGGGGGGGGGGGGGGGTTGTAGATCACAGGTTGATCTGTAATACTGTTGCTACTGTTATGAGACCATCTTACTCTGTTCAAGAATTTGTACTGTATTTGTTACAGGTCTCTTGGGAAAAGGCCAAACCATAGACACATCATACAAAATACACATGGGCTGATGTAAGCACATCCACCAAAGTGGATCATGTGGCCAACGTTCCATTTTAAAGCTTATTAGGTCATATTCGTTTAAAATTAAAATATTTATTGCTGTAGGTTTTCCGAAGGCATTTGTGAAACTCCAGGCAACCTTTCGCACACTTGTCACATGAAAGCCTGGAGCTCCTGTTTTCCATGCTATTTATAGCATGCTGCTTCGTCATGCTGCTGCATCCCAGCGTCACCACTCCCACTCCCCTGGTCCTCCGGGTCTCTGTCCAAAGAGTGCACTCCTTCAAAACTCCTACCATTCAAGAAAATAAACACAGGTGGATAACTTTGTCTGGAGTTTCCTACCAGCCAACAGTTCGAGAAAGTGATTTCAAAACACATTGTATGTAACGGAAATATTTTTTTTAATTAGAAGTCAATTAAAATACAATGAACAATACATAATACTGCTCCAGGAAGGACATATTTACAAAATATGAAACCCCTGCTGTTCGTCTGTCAGGGTGGAGCGGATGAACGTCGGAACTCTGAGGACATTGCGAAAGCATGCACCTTCACACAGAGGAACGAGCAGGAAACAATGAGAGTCACGTCTGCCTGCTTGTTTGTGACGTTAGCATGGTCGCAGGCAAACACAAAGTGGAATCACTGGTTCTACAGCACTGATGAACTGGGCAGCAGAATGTCTGTGGCAGCTGTGGCCCAAGCTAATCCATAGCATTGTTAGGGTTAGTTGGAACCCGTTTTAGGTACAGAGGAGCACTCTGTTCTCTGACAAAAAGCAGGAGCAAGACTCCAGCCAAAAGTTGATAATCTCCTTTTTATTACTTCTTCCCGATGCTGAATCTCCAACCTCGGGTTGGAAGAGCAAAACTGATCATGACTCCACTTTGTTTCTGTATATTTACCCGAAAGGATCAGGTTGATCAGGCAGAGTTCGGCGAGAGAAAAAAAATCTGTTTGGGCAGTGTTCACTTTTGCCCAAATAGCACAGATTTTTGTTTCATGGTTTTGTCAGGTGTACCCTGGCATCAGATGAAAGAGAGATTGGGGTGTTTTACTGAAGTCATCTTTCTGGAGAGCAGTGAGAGATGACCATTTTAGTAGGCTAATCTCAGGATAGGTCAAAGATGAATTCTTTATACTGTTAGCAATATAAGAGTAAACTTATCTCCAAGAATTACATTTTACGCTTTTTGCTCATTACACAAGTAGTTTGTCTGCCAGCTTGTTAATGAAAAATTTCATACCTTAGAATCTGCCCTGATTGGCTGGGTTTGGGGGTGGGTGTGAGCAAACACACTAAAATTTCAGTTTATATTTTTACCTCCACTTGCTTTATTTGGAAATGGATTTGAAATTTTACAGTTGGAAAAATGCTTTTAGGGTGAGCAAGACTTTTTATGCTTAATCATTGTACTCATGTTGCATACATGGCTTCTGAATGATGGCTGGTATAATCTTATCTTTGGGTGGAAATATTAAATTATTCAGAAACAAAACTCATATGTATGCGATTCACCCTGGACAGGACTAAGTAGAGATTTAATGATCTCTTTTGGATGGGGCTTTGAAAAGTAGAGTATGATTTCACAATCTCATCCTCATAACATAAAGATTCACCCGCACTATGGATAAAGATGCACTTAATTTTTTTTCTCGTCTGCAACAGTGCAGGACCCCTGAGAGCTCCTCAGGTAGCAGCCATCATTCTGGGGTCCTCAGATCTCTGCACACGTCTGCTGGCCGGCCCATACCTCATGTTTCGTTCCTTTTGTCCGATCTGGGGCTGTAAGAAATACGCCTTCCCTGTGTCCTGCAAAGACCTCTGCCAGGCTTGGCTTTCTGCCGCTTCTCGGGGGGGCCTGTTGGGGGGGGGGGTGTATGTGCCACGCTGAGACGTGGGGTCAGCTGCTGCAACTCCCCTCCCCTGCGCCCCCCCCCCCCGACCCCCCCCCCATCCACCCCCGCCCTCCGCGCCCCTCCAAACCTGCCGTGCCGATGGCAAGATAAGCCAGCGGCAACAGCGGTATCAGGTGAACCAGGAAGCTGAGACGCAACCATACCCGGCCTACAAGGGGCCACCTGCTGATAGCGGCCCGCTTGTCCCTGTGAAAGAGTCCCGCGGGTTATTGTGATGCAAAGCAAGGGTCTGCAGATAACACTGCTGAGCTGCCTTCCCAGGGTCCCACAACACCACCACATTCCCAGGACGGACAATCGGCCTCTTATCCGGGAGTCTGCCCGTCCGCACCCCTCCTCTGTCAATCACAGTGCTGAATTCAAAGCAGTTTTTAAACCGATGGAGGGTTATCTTAAAAAGGGGATGCTAAAGGTTTTGGACCATTACGTCTCTCATCTAAGGACAATTTCTGGGTCAGGATCATACTGCTTAAACAGTCTGATAGGACAGACATGAATTACAAGGTGTGTGTAATCTATCTTTCTCTCTCATATTCTTTCTCTTCCTCTCTCTTTCTTTGCTCATGGAAAATACCAGGCCAGTTCCTGTGGAACTGCCTAGCCAGACGTGACGAAGTAATTAAGACAAGGTCCTCTTCAGGTGATAACGGGCTGGTTACGACTTACATTCTTGAAACGCTACCTGTGGATCAAAATGCAAAACCTGATCTCTGGAGTTTGCAGTCATAAAATCCTGCTGAGCTTTTTGAGATAAAAAGCAAGCTCTGTACACAGTTATGCCTTAGTAGCATGTCTGTAATGGTGATTTCACCCTTCAGAGGTTCACTTCCCTGGTAGACTGTTCTACCCTTTGTTTAACCTGAATTGTCTCTCTGATGAGATGTTTAAACCAAGGTCCTGACTCAGCGTGGAGTAGGGGGTTGTCTGTAGTCCTGGCTAAATTCACAAGCCAGATCTTTTAACGTGGCCGTCTAAAAAAACAGTTTAACTGGCTAAAATCATGCTTTCCTACCTTGCCCAATGTGTGGCGAGCACTGTAGTGCATAATGCCTTAGTTAAATGTAAGATATTACAGTTCATGATCTACATACTGATATCTTTTCATACCATCTGTAGTGCCGATACCATGCATGCTTTGTGACTGCTGTATCAGTAATCATGGTGAACAACAATATCAGCTGCATAGGTCTGAAAGGATTCCTGAAGAATGTTCCTGTTGAACATTAAGTTATCATTAGTGAAAAAATGTATCCTAACTATACCTCCAGGCAGCAGTTGGAAATCAAAATTAATTTTACTGTCACAAACTATCTCTTCCTGGCTCAACAATTTAACCATTAACCTATGGCTGCAAGGCAAAATAGCTACTGTAACCTGAATGAGTGTTTAGCGTGAGTGAAGGAAAAAACAAAAACCCAAAACCTGGCATGAGGCACACCTCCCAATCCAAGACAGCCAAGAAGAACTCATCGAGTGTGCCATTTAGCTAACTGCCATTTAATTCATAATAATTTAATAATTCATTTTATATAAAACGATGACACAGGAGTGACAGATTAGCTCCCTTCATGGTGTCCTTTTCATGGCTAAAAGGAGAATAAAAATGCAGGTGAGACTACAAAATCCTGCCCTGAACCCAACCTGCTGACAGAAAGGCCACAAAAGGTGTGTTTCCATTGAAACGGGGCCAGGGCAGTTCTACGGGGCCGGGGCCGGTGGCGTGTGTCTCCATTGGCCAGGGCCGGCCCGCAACGAGAGTTTTCAGGAACCTTTACGGGGCTGAGGCAAGACCCTGCTTTGAGGTAGGTACTTCGCGTGGCCCCGAAAAAGTGATGAGTGGGGCGTGGTGTTGACTCAATGCTGATTGGATATGCTGTAGGCGGGCAATGACGTTAACACAGCAAGACGTCGAGAAGCGCCATTTTTAAATCTCACCAGAAGCGAGTAGCAGCGGTTGGTGTCGCATCGAAACTGTCGCAAAACCATTACGTCAATACCAAAGGCCAGTGGGTCCTACCGGGTCTTTACTCTCCTAATGGAGACGCAACCGCTGAAAGGATGGAGGAGGGGGTCAGCCCCGTAAAACTGCCCCGGCCCCGTAAAACTGCCCCGGCCCCGCTCCAATGGAAACACGCCTAAAACCAGTCTACCTGCAGGAACCAGGAAGGAACAGGGGACCCGGAAATGCATGTTTAAAACGACCCACCGCAAAAGATTGTTGTGGAAGCCGAACAAATGCTGAGTGTTGGTCGCAGGGCACAAAAGAACAGTTTCCACACTATGAACCAAACTGTAGCAATACACTATCTCCGTCGAATTCAAGTTCAAGTATCATATGGCCTTATTCCTGGAACAGTACCACAGTACCAGCATGCCTGAGGTGAAGTGAGTGAGCAGGAGTGAGTCATGGGTTTAGCCCATAAGCACCTGAGAATATTATTCAGTTGCATAACCTGAATCTTATCCATGGCATCTGAAAGGCGTTGAGCATATTTACACCTGGCCTGCATGTCAAGATATTTACGTTGATCTGCTCTAAAAAAAAAACCACCCGATCAAGTTCAAGTTAACCCTCTTCCCCTCTTTTGCTAATTTTTTTACTTCTGCCTCAGTCTCTGTGCTCTGTGCGCTGGTCTATGTGTCTGTGTCGCTGTGGATTAAACAATTACCATTTAATTTATCATCACAATAACCTAAAATCACTATTTTCATTATGTAAAAGCCCACCAAAGTGGTCATGTTGTTATCATGATCTGCTACATTTTGCCCCGTCAGAATCTTGGCAATTCTTATAACAGCAGTAACGTGGGGTGGAACGTCCTCTACCCAAAGCCACCATCAGACTCATATGATTTCCCATCATGCACTAAGACCAAATGATTGTTGACTTTGGTGATGAGCTTACATAAGTGGTACCAACTTCACCAGCTGGGACAACATACACACTGCCAAACAATGACATGTCCACAAGGGAAGTTGAAGAGAATATTATTTTTTATAATCATACCCACTCATAATAAACAGGATATTTGCAATTAGACAGAAATCTGTTTACTTAAAACAATAGCTACAGCAGACTACCTAATTGGAACCTCGTTTGACTTTGCTGTGAGAGTGTCTTCCTTCTGCATACTGAAGGGTGTTTATAGATGACATACTGTGGTCCAGGTGAATTCCTACCAAAGGTGGTGACTGTTTTTTACACAAATACAAAAACAGAACACGATGATGCCATAAGGTGGCTGACCTTAATTTAAATAATTACATGGTTTGAATGCAGTTATGGTCATAGTGGACATACTGTAGCATGGCTGGCACAAGAGAAGCTAGGAGATTATGCACTGTCACGATTAAGTGTGAGAAGGAACAGGTATGTCAGCTAACGGGTATGAAAGAATAGCGTCATTTCTCCATTCTCAGATATTTAACTCAGACTGCATTGGACTTTTGCCAGCCTGTAATGCCTGTCAAGGAACCTGTTTTCAAGGAAATTTGAGTCAGACTGTCACTTGCGTCAAAGCCAAGCAGAGGTAAGTTTCATTCAGGCTGTAATCTCATCATTTCCTTATCAATATTACATTATTAATATTGTTGTCATTAGACATTTCTGTTATGTTACAAATATGTTGTCATTTACAAATACACTCAGGAGATGTACTGTATATTTGCTTTTCAGAACATTTGTTATCTTTTGGATGACTTAGAGTATATACTCTAAGTCTGCAACCATGTAACACTTTTTACAGCACATTTTTTAATATTAAAAACTTTGAATGGGCAGCAATTGTAGGACGTATGTGTGTGTGTGTATATGTATTTATGTAAGTGTGCGTGGGTGTGAGTGTGTGTGTTCAAGTAGGAATCGTAGGACGTGTGTGTGTGTGTTTGTGTGTTTGTGTGTGTTCGAGTAGCAATCATAGGATGTGTGTGTGTGTGTGTGTGTGTGTGTGTGTGTTGGGAGTGGTGGGATGTGTGGAAAGTCCGGGACAGGTGGCAACCCTATCACCGTGCATGGGAGTGTGTATTTGTGTTATTCTTAGTTTAGTAAGGGTTCATACAGATGGGTGATGGCTGGAATATAAGCTCTATACAGTCAGTTAGCTGCAGGCTATACAGATGCCCTCTGTGTGCAGAGTGACTTACTGTGGACTGCTGTGGTAAACTGGCTGTCCAAGGTTATGATGAGGTAGCTTGGTTTGAAAATAAACATTGATCCAACATTTCCATAACTTCAGCTGTTGTTGCCACACTTGCCTTGATGTGTATGAATCCTCCTGTAGTCATAAACACTGGCGTAGTTCTCATATCTAAAGTGGGATGGAAGTTTCAGATGACATGACAGATGACAGATGAAAAGAACTGATCTTGTTGTAAACTGCTCTAGACTGGCTGTCCATGCTCCGGCGTGGGGATTTTGTGACTTCAGAGGTCATTTCTTCCTATGTAAACATTTCTTCAACTGCTTGATCCTCACTACAGAAAAGCTTATGCCAAAGGCTAAATCTTCCAATCTTCCAATCATATCTAAATCAATATTTTGCCAACTGTTGACTGTTTCCAAAACCACACGATTTAACCGGTTAAATGCCGTCATTGCCCTTACTGTAAACGTACAAACATCTGAGCAAAAACTTTAGACACAGCATTCCAGTGCATTCATTTGGATGGAGGCTCCTTTGCAAACGCCTTTACATGAATTGGGACCAGGGAGGATCTACCACAGCAAACAGCTTGTTAAATCTGTTTTAAACTTGTTTTCAGTCACCTGCCAAATATTCTCACGTGGTTATGATGAAGGAAATGTACAAACCTTCAATGAAGATCATGGGCTGATTTTAGCCTCCAGTTTAAACCTCACTAAGGCTTGGTGCCATCACGGTGTTGGCCAAAATCAGATGGTGACACATTTTATTATAAAATAATAAAAAATGTCTGTCGGTTGAGCATGTGACAATCACACAGGAAGCAGTAAAATACATGTGCTGTTACTGTCGAGAGTTGGGGTGCAAATGGAGTCATTGATCCTGCTGTTACTTTTTAAAGAAATGTATAAAATCAGTGTAATAAAACACACCTTTGTGTACAATGGCTATCCTCCATCTCTTTGGCTCCTTTCTAAATCTGACTGAAGTTCTCTTTCTCCTGCCCCCCCCCCCTCCCCCCGTCCTCAGCCCCCTCCCTGTCTGCTGCCCCCCCCTCTCTGTCCCTGGTGAGCAGTGGAGGATGTCTCATAAGAAGGTCTTCATAGTCCTGCTGGCCGTCAGCAGCCTGAGCCTCCTGCTGCATCATGGAGGCCACTTCTGGTAAGATCCACAGATCTCCAGTCAGCCAGTAAAACTACACGTGTCCCCTCAACCGCTGAAACTACAGATCCCAAATCAGTCACTGTAGCTACAGGTCCCCAGTCAATCACCGTGTCTACTGATCCCAAGTCAGTAACTGAAACTTCAGGTCTGGAGTCATGCACCAGATTTACAGACCCCATGTCAGTCACTGAAACCACAGGTGCCCAATTCAGGACCTCCAGGACGGCTGGCCCATTTGCCAGGCACCCATAAGCTTCACATGTCACTCAGAAACCTGCTGTTTCTCCACCTGATGTTAGGTCTCCTGTAATTTATTACAGAGCTGCTGGTGTTGTGGGTGAATATATCAGGGGATTGCATACATTTAACTTCACCACTTCCTGTGTGAGCCTGTCTGGTACATCTGCAAATTTAAGCTCAATTAGCAATCCCAAAATAACAGGGAGAAACTGGGAACCACATCTAAAAGGTTTTGAAAAATTCTTTTAAAGGCTTTTAAAGTTTTCATTTGTGCAGTTTTTGAAGCTTTTGTCATCGGTAGGTGATAAGTGAGATCAGGGGCGTTTCTAGTTATTGAAAAGATCAGGGGCAAGTTTGACAAGTTTGCCTGGGGCTTGTCTCTTTTTTTTTGAAGGGAGATCAGCATCGGTAGGTTGGGGAGGTTATATCTACCTTTATGATAAATAAATATTATCACACCTTTGGATTCTGCAAGTCAAGTTCCGCTCTGTAAACACCTCCTTTTTCAGGGTGAAAATATTCAGGGCTAGGCTTAAGATATTTAGGGCTATAGCCCCGAATGATTGGACCTAACGACGCCACTGAGTGAGACATAACTGTCTACTTCTTCACTGCAGGACTATGAAGGCCTTTAACGTGACCTGCTCCGTGACCCTGCCGCAGCCATCCAAGCACACCAGCGTGGGCTTCCTCAAGACGCACAAGACAGCCAGCAGCACCATCCAGAACATGCTCTTCCGCTTCGCCGAGCGCCACAACCTGACGGTGGCGCTGCCGGTGCAGGCCTGCGACCACCAGTTCTGCTACCCGCGGCCCTTCAGCGGGCGTTTCGTACACCCCCACACCCTGCCCCCCAACATCATCACCAGCCACATGCGCTTCAACCTGTCCCAGCTGCGCCGCCTCATGCCCCCCGACACCCTGTACGTCACCATCCTGCGTGAGCCTGCCGCCATGTTCGAGTCCCTCTTCACCTACTACAGCCAGCACTGCGGCAGCTTCCAGCGCGTCCCCAACGGCTCGCTGGAGGCCTTCCTCTCCAATCCCTGGCAGTACTACCGCCCCCACGAGGAGGACTCCATGTACGCCCGCAACACGCTGACCTACGACCTGGGCGGGGAGAAGGACCACGTGCCCTCGGACACGGGCTACATGCGCGGCTTCATCGCGGAGGTGGAGCGGGTCTTCTCGCTGGTGATGATCGCCGAGCACTTCGACGAGTCGCTGGTGCTGCTGCGCAGCCTCCTGTCCTGGGACCTGGAGGACGTCGTGTACCTGGAGCTCAACATGCGCACGCCCACCTCCAAGCAGAATCTGAGCTCCGAGCTGCCCGCCCTCATCCGGGCGTGGAACGCCCTGGACGCCCGGCTGTACGACCACTTCAACGCCTCGCTGTGGCGGCGGCTGGAGTCGCTGGGGCTGGATTGCGTGGCGCAGGAGGTGACTCTGCTGCGGCAGGCCCGGGACCGAGTGCTCAGGGGCTGCTTCGGCGGGAAGCCCCCCCAGGTCCGACCCGCCACCCAGATCAAGAACAAGGAGTTCAGGCCCTGGCTGCCCAGCTCCAAGGTGGACATCGTGGGGTACGACCTGCCGCTGAACGCCTCTCAGCCCGGCGCGGCGGCCGGGGGGACACCGCAGGACCTCTGCCTGAAGCTCATCATGCCGGAGGTGCAGTACTCCCGCCAGCTCCTCCGCACCCAGTCCCTGCGGTACCGCAAGAACCACCCATTCCGCCTGAAGCCACGCCCCCACCCGCCGCACGTGCCCTCTCAGACAGCGTCCACCCCAACCCTGCCTCCATCCACCAATCACACCAGCCACAGCAGGGAGAAAAGCCACTCCACACGGAATCCACCCCCCCAGAGCCAGCAGCCCCCCACGCAGGCCCCAGCCAGAGCTGTCTGGACTCCGCCCCCCCCAGCTAGACCGAAGACGTGACCCTTGACCCCAGTAACACTGAGTGGGGTGGGGGGCCTGCACCAGAGAGTTATGAGGGCGCCCCCTGGTGCCGTCCCCCAGCCTACACTCACTGACATCATAGCAGAACTGAAGAGTCACAGGAAGCTGAGGGGCTTTGCGAAGCTCCTCCCTCTGCAGACCCTGTCATGCTGTGACATCACACAGCTCCACGATGCTTATTGGCTGACAGCAGCTGAATACGAACTGTCTTAATGAAGACTCCTCTGCCTAGGTCCCACTGCAGGAGGGTGTCACTGAAGAGCTATTGTTTACTCTTTAGTCCAAAGCTATAAACCAGGTACGTTGGCTGGACCAGTGAGTTAGCTCTCCATAAGTGTGTCCATCTGAAATCTCACGCTTATGGTGTTTTAAAAGTTACACAGCACAAGGATCAAAACCAGTAATGTGATTGACTGAATGAAGCCTCAAAGGGGTGAAACTAAGGTGTTATGAGTGATTTGACCTTACTATGCAGATCCCAGAGAGGACAATACAAATACTCCAACATGTTTAATCTTTTATTTATTTGGTAACACATTAAGTGGATCTTCATAATGTATACACACCATATTTATAAGCACTATGTAAGAATGACACCACAAATAATTTGAAGTTTACCGATTATTTGGATCATGCCATGAAGCATGTAATACCACATGATGAGTAAAGTAGCTACTGCATTACTCTCATAGAGATTATGAATATGTGAGGCAGGCATTATGAAGGATTATAAAATTTCACCATTTGTTTTTACTCTTTCAGAGTTGCCCCTTTGTAATTATATTATTGAAACACTAAGATCCTGCTGATGGATATGTTACGCCAACAATAAATAAAAGAATACATAAATATAGGCACTGAATGAAGCATGTCACAAGGCCAAGCCTCAGGACAGCTAGCAAAAACAAAAAAAAAAAAAAACAACCCACCGTGTGCTTAGAGTGAAATGGACATCAATATTCACCAAGTCCCAACCCCACCTGACAAAACGTATGGCCAGCCTTTCATATCCTGCTACATTTTAATCACATTTTAATCCCACATTTTTGTATGAAGGGGTGACTTTCAATGCACTATAGAGAAGGAAGCAAATAAACAATAAGACTCACAGACACTCCACCTCCTCAGGGGTGACCGTTTGGCTGCAGTAACACTTTAAAAAGGGAACTCACTCTTAAGGTACTTACAAAATAATCAGAGGTCCTGCACTGGTGATGTTGCCCTTTTCATGTTTTAGAGGTAGGAATCATGGCCTTAGGGGATTGTGTTAATAAACTCTGATTGCTGTGGTGAGTCACAGCTGGTCTGTTACTGAGGAGGGATCCGACAGCTGTGGTTATTTACTAGAATAGTGCTTGTTGTCTGTCTTTTTTATTTTGACGGTTTTAGCGCTCGGTTGTCCTTAAGGAAAAGAATAATGAAGCAGGTGGTAAATCGGACACGAACAGGAGCGGCAGCATCTGTTCTGTCTTGATCTCCCTGCCTCCTGTAGCGGATTCTGCAGTGAGCTGCAGACCTGGGACTGGACGGGACTGCTGACCTGTAAGTGGTTTTAATGGTGGAAATACATACTACCTCTGACTGAAGAAATTCATTTCCATATCACAGCAGCACCCCACTCAAATCCCATAATCGGGTGTGCTGTATAATATGTATGAATCATCACCTTGGTGAGTAAGAGCGATGTTTCCAAAGCACAGCATCCTAGAGCCATACCCCCTCTGCCTGCTGATGTCACTGGAGGCAGGGCAGCTCTGGGAGTCAGCAGGGTGTTATGGGTATAACTGCGCTTTCCCCACACGCAGGTCTGTGATCACTCATATATGCAGAACCTTCATATATGGTTGTGCAGTACTTCTTAATAACCTCCCATCTCCTCCCACTTTCATCAGATTCAGTTACTTCATTTGTTTTCTCACGCTCAATCATCCAGGTACTGTTCCAACCGCCTGTACAACAGGTTATATTACAGAGGTGTGCAGAAGAGACTCAAGCAGGTGTGGTTAACTTTTCTAACCTGTGCAGCAGGTTCAGGCCAGCATAACAGACAATCAAGTGGCAGGACTCAAACCCAGGTGCTGCATTGTGCTTAATTAAACTACAACTTAATTTGCAAGAAGAAAAAGTGGTTCAAGAAATTTCTCATGGTCAAAACCTTGGATCAAGCACACAATACGTTAGATTTACCAAGCAAGACCAGGGTTTGAGGATCCTGCTCAAAAAAAGAAAAAATGGCAAAATGGAAAAAATACTGCTGCAAAAATGTGACGTTGAGCAAAACCGAGGATGAACGTGGACAAAACTGGGGTTTTCTTAATTACAAGTAATATTTTATGAATTGAAATATATCTGGGAATTTAATTTGATTTTAATTTTATTGGAAATGATGGGCAATATTGTGGGAACTGTTTATTTCCAGGTCTTTATGTTGAACACTTCTTTGCTGAGGTTTCCAGTGTAACAGAATTGTTGCAAAGGAAATAAAAAAATTAAACAATAACTTGATGTTGGTTTCAAATTATTTGAAAACTTTAACATCTCAGAACTGATCTTCATGCAACAGACTGCAATGCAGTATCAGTGCACTACTATATGTCTGGACTAGCACATTAGCCCATTTCAGCTGCAGTTTAACACAAAATCTTAGTTTACTGCAGGTACTCATAATTTTCTAACCCGAGCTGAGGGCAGGAGGGGGGAAGTGGGAGGGGGAGGGGGGGTGAATGGTATGAGGAGGTGGGGGGGGAGGGGAAGTGAGCAGGGGGGTGTGGGCGGGGGGGGAAGTGAGGGAGGGGAAGTGTGGGCGGGGAGGAAATGAGGGGGGAGGAGGTGGGGGGGAGTGAGGGCGGGGGGGAAGTGGGGGGGAGGTGTGGGCGAGGGGGAAGTGAGGGGCGGGAGAGAGGGCGGGGGGAGGAGGTAAGGGCGGGGGTAGAAGGTATAGGTGGGGGGGGGGGTGAGCAGGGGGGTGTGGGGAGGTGAGGGCGGTGGGGGGGGGGGGGCTTGCAGGAAGCTCCAGGTTCTGCATCAGAAGACATGAGCACACAGAGCTCAACATACAGGGAGAGGCTTGCGCGGGGGGGGGGGGGGTCACTCACCTCTCCGTCTCTCTGGCCCTCTCCTCCAGAGCGGCTCATCTTACAGTACGCAGAGGAAACGGCTCGCTTGTCGATAACGCTGATACAGCAGCCAGCCCGAGGAGCCCTGAGCGAGCCGTCCTATTGGGCGGCACTCGGCTTTCACCGGCTCTTTCAGTCTCGCTCTTTGGGAACACGCAGGCCGGTAACCGGACACGCTGGTAAAAGCGCACTATTGATATTGGATTATTAGGCTGGAGATTGTTTTGTTGTCCAATGGGGCGAGTGGGCGGGGAGGCGCTGTGCGTGTCAGTGTGTAATCTGACTCTCTCCTCCATGTTAATGGACCCTTTCACTTTCTCCCCATTGAGTCCCTCCATTATGGGTCCTCCTTTTTCAGATGTGGGTCCCGTGAGTGATGGAAATGGAGTCACCCCTGCTAAAGGAGGTTCCCCTCTTTTAATCGCTTTTACACAGACACCTACCTCATCTCCCTTGGCTAGTACTGACTCACTCACTGTGACTCACTCAGACTGACTCACTCACTGCTGATTCACACTGACTCACTGATTAAGGACCATCTCACACTTTGATTCATTCACTACTGACTCATTTACAACTGACTGTCAAACTAACTCATTCAGAATGACTCACTGATAACCGACTCTGCCACCCCGCCGATATCATAGATTTTTGCTCCCTGGCGCTGACCAATTCAAATACCAACTCATTCACAATGGATCCCTCATACTCACTCCGTATTCACTGATTCACTCACACTGACTAACTCATACAGAATCCCGATTAAGGCAGCTGCCCAGCCAAAGAGGACTGTAACATAAATAAAGCAGCAGGCTTGCGCTGGGCTCTAGACACCTGCGTGGAACACACGTCCTCCCGCCTGTGTCCCTAACCACTCCCCATTGACCTCTGACCCCCTGGAATGGGTGGTCCTAGGTGTGAGGTGCTGCTGACATCACAGAACTGTTTTGGGGTGAGGTCGCTGGGCTACTGAGCTTAACGCTGTGCTTTGGGGCGCGCTCTCAGACTGACACAGCCCTGCTTCGGCCAACTCGGGTCTTTCTGCAGCACGCAATAAGCTTATCTCAGCTGCGCGACAGCAGTGCGCATGCACCACATGCAGCGCAAAGAATTGTGGGAAATTGTGGGACAACAAGGAAAGGAGAATATGCTGCTACAGCCAGAAACCACACAACAGCCCCATGCTGGAGAGGGAGAGACAGGGAGATGAAGAGAGAGGGAGAGGTGGGGAGAGCCGAGCTGGAGAAGGAGAGAAGGAGAGATGGGGAGAGCCGAGCTGGAGAAGCAGAGAGGGAGAGATGGGGAGAGCCGAGCTGGAGAAGGAGAGAGGGAGAGATGGGGAGAGCCGAGCTGGAGAAGGAGAGAGAGAGAGATGGGGAGAGCCGCGCTGGAGAAGCAGAGAGGGAGAGATGGGGAGAGCCGAGCTGGAGAAGGAGAGAGAGAGAGGGAGAGATGGGGGGAGCCGAGCTGGAAAAGGAGAGAGGGAGAGATGGGGAGAGCCATGCTGGAGAAGGAGAGAGGGAGAGATGGGGAGAGCCATGCTGGAGAAGGAGAGAGAGAGAGATGGGGAGAGCCGAGCTGGAGAAGGAGAGAGGGAGAGATAGGGAGAGCCGAGCTGGAGAAGGAGAGAGGGAGAGATGGGGAGAGCCATGCTGGAGAAGGAGAGAGAGAGAGATGGGGAGAGCCGAGCTGGAGAAGGAGAGAGGGAGAGATGGGGAGAGCCATGCTGGAGAAGGAGAGAGGGAGAGATGGGGAGAGCCATGCTGGAGAAGGAGAGATGGGGAGAGCCGAGCTGGAGAAGGAGAGAGTGAGAGATGGGGAGAGCCGAGCTGGAGAAGGAAAGAGGGAGAAATGGGGAGAGCCATGCTGGAGAAGCAGAGAGGGAGAGATGGGGAGAGCCGAGCTGGAGAAGGAGAGAGGCAGAGATGGGGAGAGCCGAGCTGGAGAAGGAGAGAGGCAGAGATGGGGAGAGCTGAGCTGGAGAAGGAGAGAGGGAGAGATGGGGAGAGCCGAGCTGGAGAAGCAGAGAGGGAGAGATGGGGAGAGCCGAGCTGGAGAAGGAGAGATGGGGAGAGCCGAGCTGGAGAAGGAGAGAGGGAGAGATAGGGAGAGATGGGAAGAGCCGAGCTGGTGAAGGACAGAGGGAGAGATGGGGAGAGCTGAGCTGGAGAAGGAGAGAGGCAGAGATGGGGAGAGCCGAGCTGGAGAAGGAGAGAGGGAGAGATGGGGAGAGCCGAGCTGGAGAAGGAGAGAGGGAGAGATAGGGAGAGATGGGAAGAGCCGAGCTGGTGAAGGAGAGAGGGAGAGATGGGGAGAGCCGAGCTGGAGAAGGCGAGAGGTAGAGATGGGGAGAGCCATGCTGGACATCCTTTATGAACTGCCATCCACTGTGAATGTAATCCACCTTAATGAGAGAGGCAGAAGGGCACGGCCCACAGTGATGCCAACCAATCAGCAGCACAAGCAGGGGAATGTACCACATGGGACCTTAATTTAAGTCACTACACAGAAATATAGTTTGGACTACCCAGAGTGCTGTTTGTAGAAAGCATAACCATCTCAGAGCATCAGGGCCCTCAGTCTAGCCACCAGTCTCTGGCACAGTCTGCCCGTCTGAAGCCACACCCTCATTTAGACCTGAATCTGCAGAGGGGATGGAGAGTGAGCATGTGGAAATGCAAAGGACGACCGCTGCCATAGAAACGCTCTTCTTACCGGACTGCATGTGCAGGCCGTGTAGCTCAGGTACTTTAGTTATTCACTGTACTGGCCTGGTTTTTAAATGTACAATTGTAACCTATGTGAGTTGCTCTGAATAAGAACGTCTGCTAAATGACAATAATGTAACGTATGTTAGGTTGCCTTATCAGGACTCCTTCTTGCAAGTGATACCAGTGAGTGATCACTACAGGAGTGCTAAAGAGTGTTTTTCAACGTTAGAACTAGTTTTCAAAAGAGGAAGAGCCACTGACTGGCCTTTTTCTAGATCCCAGTCTGTTTTCATGAAATGTATGTTTCTGTTTCCTCCAAGGCAAATTTCTTTGGATCTGTTGACATCACAACTGAACAAAGGTATTGTCAAACCATGAGACAAGTATGTTAATATACAAGAAAACATGCAGCTGATTTGAATTTGTCCCCCAGGCATACAAATAAAGCCATTTACCTGCATGCTTATTGAGGGTTATGTCACTACCATTGTGGAGAATCTCATTATGGTATTGGTGGCGACAGGGACCGGTATACTACATGACACACAATCTGACATGCAGCCATTCCTGATCATAGGGGATCATATTTTACAGTACATTACATTAGTGTCATATAGCAGATGCTCTCATCCAGAGTGACTTACATAGAACACAGTTTGATCCATTTATACAGCTGGATATATGCTGAAGCAATTCTGGGTTAAGTACCTTGCCCAAGGGTACTGCAGCTGTGCCCCAGCGGGGATCGAACCAGCAACACTGCTGTCCCCACCCAACTGTGCCCATATTCATCGGTGTTGGGGCTCGCCCTGGTCTCAGACACTGGTCAGATGAGCCCTGCAGAGAGTGTGTAACAGGTATGAGGAGGATATACGGGCAGTGTGTGTGCAGCCTGCTTTGGGAAGGTTCCCACAGCTCATGGGGAATGCTGACGTAACCTTGAGAAAAGCTGCTTCAGTAAAGTACTCTGCTGCATAAACAGACATTTCAAAGTTTAAGCCACACGAGCTGCACAGTTAAAGGGCAAACGAATGATGAACATTCTTACTCAGGTGTGCCGCTGCACACTCTGTACCTTCAGCGACCCTGAGACACAAAGGAATTGGTCTAAACTTTTCCTTGAGATTTATTCTCATTTTTCGTTACGCTTTCATTTCTGGTGCTTGTGACGGCTGACAGTGAGGCACACACACGCCCATTACACTGCACACACTGCAGGCAGAAGCAGGAGAGTGACACTTCTCCTCTGCTATCAGTGCCCAGCTGATTCACGAAGCCAAACAAGGGTCAAGCGGGTCAGTCAGCTGATGAGCTCCGCCCATCACAGATTTGATGAAGCTTCATGACCCCCAACACTCCCCAGAACTCACATGTGATGGGAGCGTAGGGTGAAAGGATCAGAGATCAGCGGAGTAGAAAAGGAACAGGCAGGAGCAGCACAGATAAATGCCTTTGTGTGTGTATAGTGTTTAGGGCCGTGACCTAACGTCTCAGCATAAAGTGGACTTTCATCAGAACACCAGCTGAGTGCCCACAGCAATTAGCTTACCAGTCATTTCCCCTGACCAGCATGTATTGTCATTCCGTGCCCGTACAGTTAAGGGGATTACACAGAAATTCTGTGCGAATAGTATATTGCTTTTTGTAATATTTTCTGTATATTGCTGTTTTTTCCAGACACTGGAGAGATTTGGCTTTTTGTGGGGGGTCGGGAGGGGCAGGAGAGAGGATTACTGAATCGAAGTTCAGACAGTCGAGCTCTGACAGATTGCCTTCAGCGCTGGCTGGTGTGTCACTTCCTGTGGACTTTCATTAAGACGTCCTGAGAGCACAGCAAGATGAGTAGACAGGCCGTTTGTGACAGGAGAAAAGAGGATTGTGTGTGTGTGTGTGGGGGGGGGGGGGGGGTTTGCTGGGATGGGGGGCAGGCGGAGGAGGGGGTTTGTGTTCGGATGATGTGGGGGGGTGGGGGTTTCCTGGGTTTGTGGATTATTTCATATTTATCCATGTTCACAGCAGATGACTGAAACAGAAAGTGATCAGGCTGTGTGTAAAAGGTGAAGGTCTGAGAGTGTGCTGCGAGTCGAGCTGAAAAACAGGATCAGACAGGATCAAACAGAACCGGGAGCCTGCCGACGCTGGCAGCGCGTCCTGTAAGAGACTCAAAAGAGCCTCCATCAGACCTGGGGGGAGGGGAGTCTGAGGCCTGTGCTCAGTCAGCATTTGACTAACAAATAAATGCAAATACTTTCTTCCCCAATACAAACACGAAACTCCTGAAACTGTGATTGTCAGAAAAAAGATTACGAGCACCGTTAATTGTGAGTCAAAGTTAAGTACAAATGTTAAATCTAGGCTGTGTCTGAGTCTCTGAGTCTCAGAGTTTCTGCACCCGGGGGCCTCTCACACAGGCCCTCATTTTTACAGCACATGAACACGGCTGCGCTCATTGAGAAAATCCATCTGTCGGCTCTGCTTAAAAAATATGTGAAACATATAAAACAATCGGTTACATTTCAAATTAGGCTTCTCGGAGACCCTAAAACCACGAAGAACACAAAGTATGCGCTCAGATCCGCTCAAAAAGAAGGATGCATTTCTGATCCGCATTTCGTGGCACCTTCATAATGGCGCAGCCCTTATGACGCATGCGACCTTGAAATGTAGCCTCCGAGGGGCAGAAACCCTACACTGGGGCCACACCAGTTATCCCTCACGCGAAATAAACTGACGCAAATGAGCGTCTTCTCTGCCGGCGCTACACGCGCGTCCTTTTGTCTGCGTCCCCGCGGAACACTGAGGAGGCGGTGCCAGAGGCACCATGACATTACATTTGACGGAACAGTAGCTTGTGGTTTCTCAGGGACGCGGACACACCGAAACTAAAGCATCTTTGATCCCATCGGTGTTTTCTGTATGACACAGAATGGCTTCGGAATGCGCGCAGGTGCGCACAGACACAACCGCAGCTGTATTGCGCGTGTGCTCTTTCACCGCGAATGAAATGCCTTGAGTCTCTTGCGAAATTAATTCATTGTTTGAAGTACTTGAACTGAGAGCGCAGGGCGTAGCGGTGTTAGGGTTATTAAAGTGGCATATGTTAGCAAAACCATGTTGCATTGGCTGAATTTTATTTCAAAATATCGAGTTGCATCTGATCCTCTAGCTACAGATGTCAAATTCCAAACATTGTCCGATTAGATAAACTAGAATTACATTTACATTTACATTTATTTATTTAGCAGACGCTTTTATCCAAAACGAGTCCACAGGGTGCAGAGATCCTCTGGAAGACTATAGGGAAACACTATCGTGTACAAGTAAACAAACCTTCTACACACCCAGTGCATACATAAAATCTATAATGGGTCACTTTTTAAATGAAGGGGAGGCTTTGTTTTCATTTACACATTGACCTTTCTAAACTTCGCCACAAAAAAAAAATCGTTTGTTAACATATGAAGCACGCGGGCATGAAGTATTGTTTGCTCATATTTCTAATGCCCGTGGCTTTGTTTTGCATTGTCAGGACATCTGAGACAGTCAGTGAAAGCGCTGAGTCACTGTGAATCTACACTTTTTAACTACCACTATTCCACAGCTCTGCTGCTGAACAGGTGGGCCGCTACTGGTTACACCGACAACACCGATACAGGTAGGGGTCTTGGCCAAACAGGAGTATTACGAGCGCTGTGCAACAATATATTCGTGTTGAACTGGCGCTAGGACTCACTTTTGATTAATTCAAGTGATTAATTCACGTGATTCGTGCACTCTCATTGGCCAGATATCACAAGAGTCTCTCTCAAGAGAGGAGGTTTAAAGAACTCCTTCCACCGACTCACAGATTTTGGAGTTTTTCGTGCAAAGTAACTCCATCTGAAGATGGGGGTGCAATTCCAGTGTAAATATAGCCTATGGTGACACCTAGCGTAAAACCGTGAATCCACGAGCCCAAAAAAGGTTCGACGCATACACGTAACTTCAGAACTTAAGAAAAGTGGTACTGCCTTCTTACTGTTCACTATCGGGCGTCCGAGGCTACAGCCCCGAATGTTTCATGAATAGCCCCGGATCTAAAAATAAATAAATAAATAAATAATAGCCCCGGATCTACTCATCTGTCATTCCGATCATGCATTAAAGCCCTCGAAAATAATATAACGATGATCAAAAACGCAAGTACGTTTTGGGTCCTCTGTGTGTTATTCAAGCAGCAGATCTACTTCACACTACTAAGAGAGAGAGAGAGAGAGGGAGAGAGGGAGAGAGAGAGAGGGAGAGAAGGAGAGAGAGAGAGAGAGGGAGAGAGAGAGGGGAGAGAAAGAGGGAGAGAGAGAGAGGGAGAGGAGGAGAGAGAGAGAGAGAGAAAGGAGAGAGAGGGGGAGATGGAGAGAGAGAGAGAGAGAGAGAGAGAAGGAGAGAGAGAGAGGGAGAGAGGGAGAGAGAGAGAGAGAGGGAGAGAGGGAGAGAGAGAGAGAGACCTCTCTTGAAGGCTATGGATATAAGAAGCTTTTTCAAAGAGAAAAGGGATGAAGGCAACGAGGCGCAGGCGAGGCTAGAGGAGGTGGAGGTGGAGGAAGAGTTATCTCCTGTTGCTGTAGCAGCAGATGAGTCAGGACGTGAGAGTGCCACTGCCTCATCTGCAAGCTCAGGTTGGTGGAGAAGAGGGGTCTCACAAGGCACACCATTTTATGAAAACAAGTATTTCCAAGGCACACCTTTATGATTATAGCCATGTAAATCATATAAGACTAATTAATACTAGCATATGACTGCTTCATCAACGTCAAGGCTCTTATTTTTTCTTAGGGTTTTACTCCTGCTGCTGAAAATAAAAATAATAACGAAGGTGAATGAGAACTCAGATTGCACTCACTTTGTTTATTTTGATTTCGTGTTGTGAAAGCCAGCCTACGCACCTGACCGGAACCTTTTGGTAGAGCACAGTGTCTCACATCTTATATTTTACTCTGAAATAACTTGAAAATGGTGCAATTATCAGGTGAAAATTTAAAGCTTCCTGGGCTGGGCTAAGCTCCCAATGTTTCAAGATCTGAACAACGCCTCTGCTGTTCACAAACACATATTCACATCTGTGGTTGGGCTATGGAAACACAGTCACCTCCTAACTAGCAGTACAGTAATTAGTTGCACTACCTTAATTATTTTACAGGGTTTCGCACAATGAAAGTTGGTCTAATGCAATACATGCATTATTTTGTACTAAGAGTATCCTATTTGCGTAAATCATCACATGCGGTAGGTTGTATGTCAAGGTTAATAAACATATATTTTCATTTCAAGTTTGAAACCAAGCCAGAACTGGTTTGTGCGGTTCCCTGCCACTACAGAAACAGCATAAATAATATTTATCCAGGCATAACATGGTTATACTACAATATTTGACAGTAGAAACTGCCAGAGCCACACTGAAAGGGTCTTTCGGTGTGGCTCCAGTTTTTCGGGTTTTATCAAAACAAAGAATTTCGCAACCCGATGTACATGAACACTTTTTTTCTGCATGGTGAATTATTCTGCTTACTTCATACGCATTTGCATTAGGTTCTGGAAATGTTTAGTCAACCCGAGAAACAACAAATTTCCATGTAAAATTGTTTATCTGTATAAGGAGGCTCAAAATTAGAAAATTTATTTCACATTTTCATGACTCATTTGAACAAATGAGTTTTGCCTACAACTTCTCTGTGAAGTGCTAAGCTACACAAAGTTCCAAGTTATTTCCTTGTCTACAGACTCGGTATATTGTCATTTGTGTTTCCATTAACACAGAACTTTAATTTGCTTTCCTTAGGGAATGGTACGGTGGATCCTTAGGATGTGCATGTATCTCTACACAGAAATACAAATGAATCTGCACACTCTACTTGAGCGCATACAACGTTTTGTAATTTATTATGTCTGTTACATCCAAGGACGTATAGGCTGTTTTGTGGAATTGTCGCTGCCGCAGTTAGTGCTGGTAATGGGAGAAGGGATACTCGCAACATTAGTTACAATGCCTGACGACCTAGGGGTCGTAACATGTCACATACATTACGCATGCACACTATCATAATGCTCCATACTTATGAGACTGTTTGCACATACTCGATATTACCTGTCAGTTAAAAGTGGTATGGTGCTGGCTGTAGTGGCCATACCTACGGGGGCAGCCATGGTGTTAGGGAACATCTGGGTAAGAGCACTTATCATTTATTTGCCCTTTAAATATGCAGGTCGTGTGTCTTACATTTTGACGTGTCTGTTTATCTTACATTTACATTCATCCATTTGGCAGATGCTTTTCTCAAAGTGACTTACAGGTGAGGCAGAGTAGAGCATAAGCAAACAATTTACTTTCCTCACCATTACACCAGCAGAGTACTTTACTGAAGCAGCTTTTCTCAAGGTTACGTCAGCATTCCCCATGAGCTGTGGGAACCTTCCCAAAGCAGGCTGCACACACACTGCCCGTATATCCTCCTCATACCTGTTACACACTCTCTGCAGGGCTCATCTGACCAGTGTCTGAGACCAGGGCGACCCCATCACCGATGGATACAATCCTCTATGTATGGGAATATAGTGTAGTATACTAGTGCCCCATTGCCACCAATGCCATTTAGGATTTGCACTAATGAGATTTCCCACCATGTCAGAAACGTAACCTTCAATAAGCATGCAGATAAATGGCTTTTCTTTTACGCCTGGGAGACAAATTCAAATAAGCGTCAGTCCAAATCCAAATCAGTTAGAACAGTGGATAGTGTTGAAGTGACTGTTACAGGGCAGCCATAAACGCCTGATGGAGCTGCATTGCCTGCAGTGTGTTGGGCTGTAGGGCTGTGTCGTGTGTTGGGCTGTAGGGCTGTGTCTGTGTTCAGGACGAGCTGCATGGTCTGCAGTGTGTTGGGCTGTAGGGCTGTGTCTGTGTTCAGGGCGAGCTGCATTGCCTGCAGTGTGTTGGGCTGTAGGGCTGTGTCGTGTGTTGGGCTGTAGGGCTGTGTCGTGTGTTGGGCTGTAGGGCTGTGTCGTGTGTTGGGCTGTAGGGCTGTGTCTGTGTTCAGGGCGAGCTGCATGGCCTGCAGTGTGTTGGGCTGGAGGGCTGTGTCGTGTGTTGGGCTGTAGGGCTGTGTCTGTGTTCAGGGCGAGCTGCATGGCCTGCAGTGTGTTGGGCTGTAGGGCTGTGTCTGTGTTCAGGACGAGCTGCATGGCCTGCAGTGTGTTGGGCTGTAGGGCTGTGTCTGTGTTCAGGACGAGCTGCATGACCTGCAGTGTGTTGGGCTGTAGGGCTGTGTTCAGGACGAGCTGCATTGCCTGCAGTGTGTTGGGCTGTAGGGCTGTGTCGTGTGTTGGGCTGTAGGGCTGTGTCTGTGTTCAGGACGAGCTGCATGGCCTGCAGTGTGTTGGGCTGTAGGGCTGTGTCGTGTGTTGGGCTGTAGGGCTGTGTCGTGTGTTGGGCTGTAGGGCTGTGTCTGTGTTCAGGACGAGCTGCATGGTCTGCAGTGTGTTGGGCTGTAGGGCTGTGTCGTGTGTTGGGCTGTAGGGCTGTGTCTGTGTTCAGGACGAGCTGCATGGCCTGCAGTGTGTTGGGCTGTAGGGCTGTGTCTGTGTTCAGGACGAGCTGCATGGCCTGCAGTGTGTTGGGCTGTAGGACTGTGGAGAAGCGCTGGGCTCAAAGGTTCAGCAGCAGTGAAATCTGCTGATGGTTGATACAGAAGTTCTCTGTCTGTCTCGGCTCTCTGTCACTAAACCTGTTACAAACCTGTTTTCATAATGCGAACTAACACAGTGATGCTTCCCATAATAGTGAATAAGCCCTTGTTAACCCTCATCCTCCAGCCTAGCGTGTCATTTCCTGTTCAGAGTGACAGCCGTGTGATATTCACAGACATTTCCAGAACCATGTAATATGTCATAATGACGTAGTAAGTCAGGTCTGCATTTCTACAGAGTAATGCACCTTCACACATATCCCAGGCCGGCTGACAGACAGCCACAGCAGTCCAAAGATGACAGGCTGAGCTCAGAATGAGCTCATTCTGTGGTCAAAGCAGCTGCATTTCATAACCACACGTGCAAAATCTGCTGAAATAAGAACAAAAACATTATGACACACCCAGTCCACTCCTCCCACAAACCTTCCGCACATTCAAAAGCTGTTTTAATGTAGTTTTGCAATACTAATGTAATCTTTGCCATGCCAATAGAGCAAGCTGAATTGAATGGAAGTGAGAGACAGTGGGAGAGAGCGAAACTGCTGCAGTGTAATCTGATTTTACCTGGCATTCCAAAGTTTAAATCTGAGAGATGAATTGGCTGCTCTGCAGAGGTCTGGGGAGGGATGAAGTCCTTGCAAAGAAACGACTGTAATACCCCTCCAACTGGACAGCATTGTAAAGAAGATTAACCGGTTGCTCTGCACAACTATAAGGGCTTCTGCCATCAGTTGAATGTAATTTTCCATCTACTGACGCTGGGTTCTGTCACGCCCCCCGATACCTATGGGGGAAATCTATTTATCTTTATGCAACTGAGCATGACAAACACCAGCAAGCAGACAGTTCTATTGTGTGTAAGGTACATGCTCCATGGTGGTGACATCTCTGTCCCAAAGCTGAACGTCACTCACACACAGGAATGCTTTCTTTTGACGCAGTCACCACAAGAGGGTCGTTATGGGATGGACTGTCAGTACTCTCACCTGTCAGGAATGTGATGAAAACAAGCAAACACGAGTATTTTCAAAAGAAAAGTCAAGTCAAAATGCCAAAATTGAAGGCTGGCCAAACACGCAAGGGCTTTCACAGTAATCTGCCACATCTTAATCCAGATGGGGAGGTTTGGGAGGAGGGCTGTCCACATCCAGAGCCTCTGTCACTCTAACAGTGCGCTGAATTCCAGCCCATCTCTCCCTGACAGCTCTCCTCTGCCCTGCCCTCCTGCCGGCCTCTCAGCCACGGGACCCACAGCTCCGCTGCCCCCTGCTGCCCGGCAGGAGGGGCTAACACAGTGCCGTCGCCATGGACACAGCATGCAGCCTCCTCAGCTCCTCTCAGCCTGGCTAAGATGTGCAGCCTGCTGTGATGCTCTGCCATGTTACTGTGCTCCCCAAGACGCTGTCCTCCTGACTACCTCCTCCAGCCTTGTGTTCTTGGCTGCTGTGCTTTCTGGCTAAATGCAGGGGAGGTGTGGTGGGGAATGTGTGGTTATACATGAGTACAGATTCATAGCAGCTCATCTGGCAGAGTCTGAAGAACAGGCCGACTCTGATTCCTCTTCTCATGTTCAGTAAGACATTCTTACCTGGATGGGATTATCATCGGCACCATGCAGGTACAGCACACACTGTGAGCTCAGGGGAAGGTTATAATTCAGAGTTGCTGGACAGGTGGCAGTAATATATATAAAGTATAAATAAAGTCACTTCATTTTTAAATTTGCCTTTAAACTTCTTGGCTACACAGCTGCATCACCATTGTAATTGTTTGCTTTTGACTGACAGGTCACCCTTCCACTGGTGCTTCATTACATACAAATGGCAAATATGCCCAGACATTAAGTAAATTATCTTTAGAGTATTTATAGATTCCACAATCAGACGGCATTATGGATCCCCTCCCCTTTCCGGGTCTCGCTGACGGAGGGATCCACAGCTCCAGGGTCAAGGCAGAGACAGGCTCTACGGGTGGCATATAATCCCCCTTCTCTGTGTCTGCTGAGAGAGTGGCCTTAAATATTTAATGGTGGCCCATACCCCACCGGCTCAGGTTCTATCTGCAAGTCACCCATGTCGCTGTAATTGGGCCGTAATGAAGAGCAAATCCAATCATCAAATTAACTTTCACAGCGGGAACAGAATACTCCATCCCTGCTCAGGGACACTGGCCTCCCTACGCCAACCTGAGAGGCTCAGGTCCTTCCAATAAACTTCAATAAAGCCAACAATCCACAGACAGACAAAGACCCTACATAAATACATAAATTACACAACAGACGGAATCCCCAAAAAAGTCTAATGACTGCAGCAATGAATTGCAATGCATCCTGAATGAATTAACCCCTTTAGCTGCTTCAGCCACTCTGGGGAGAGCTTTACCAGCTGGAGAAAAAGCAAAAAGGTAAAAAAAAAACTTTGCTATGATTGGTCAGTCCTTCTGCCGTTTATGTGTTGTCTTCCTACCATGCGTTTCCCCTGGTATAAGGCTAACCCTGGGAGGCGGGACCATTCTGCTCAGGATTTCTGTGGATTGCGTTTTGTTTCAACACTGATAGGAGCCCCAGATGAGACCGCACAGATTACCGGCTATGGGTTCCTGGGTCACAAGGCCAGTTGGTTGTTGTAGCAACTATTTCCCAGGCATTTTTTGCTGGCCCCATGGAAAGGCCTGGTGAGAGCACATACAGGTTCCTGGGCGTCTTTGGTCACTTAATCCAGCGTGGATTCAGTGGTTTCTCAGGGTAACCCTGGTGGTTGGCCCCAGTGGACCGGTTCATACAGCCCCTGATGTGCTCAGTTATTTATGGAGAAGCTGGGTGAGCTATTAGGCTATAGTTGTAGCAACAGCCACCTAGGGAATCATGTCTCAGTGTTACTTTCTCTGTTATGTTTCGACTTTATTGTTTAGCCAATGATAACAGGAAAGGAACAAATCCAGAAGTAACTAACTTTAAGAAATAAGATTACACAGACCACTCCTTATTGACCCATCTGCAGCTTAGCTAAGATTGACTTTAGCATGCTCTGTGAGGACGGACTGTAAGAACATGATGAAAATCAGCTGCCTCACGTGGAGGAAACACAGTATTTGAGTCTGAGCACCCACATTTTTATCATGATGTTTCTGACACCTCTGCGTGACTGCATTCCAGAGACAACACAGATGTTCATCTTGACAATGCTGCTGCTCTCCAAATCCCCATGTACAAATGATTTGTCATTTGAACATGGCGTAAACTCCTGTCATGAAGCCATTCCCATAGCTGGCTGTAAAGTAAGACTCCTTTCTTCCCCCCTGAACATCAGGTCTGTCTCTTATTAAACACGAACATCTTTGCATTCTGCTGGACCTGATTAATATATAAAACTCAATCATTCTTCATCAGGCTTTATCACAGCAAGCCCCGTCAGAAGACGCCCAACGAGTTTCAAAAGTGGAAAAGATGCTGCATTCGTTTTATGAAATAAAGTCTCTATTTGCCCCAGCACATTCCAACATAACACCATTGCAGCATTTAACAAAAATCGTTTCCATTAAATTATATTAAAATGATTAATTATGGTTATAGAAAAGCTAGGCTTTTCTATAGGAATCAGTCTTAACATGTCGTGCATTCTGCCACTTGTATGTCTTTTTAGAACGAAAAGTAATCAATAAAAATACGCATAAGATTTTGCATAATAACTTTACTAACAGACAAAGTAACTGCACCGTAACTAACAGACAAAGTAACTGCACCGTCGCAATAATGTGCAGAATTCAACCAGAATTTCCCGTTTTCTTCAAACAAATAACACAGCGTGCGTCTTGCTACGCGTGAAGGAAATAAACAAGAACATCGGTACGTGAATTACAGAAACTAACACAGCGCGCAATCTGTTCACAGTGGCAGCTGATAAGACCTATAAGACCATGTTTTTGTACATCGTTTCATCACGCCTCCATAACGCGGGGGTGTTGCGTGGGTGGGAAGCAGGTTATCCCTCACGTGCCCTTCCAGTTCAGATCAGACAGATGATGTGTCCCCCGGGAAAGGGCAGGCATAGCTTCAGTCTTTATACAGCGATCTCGCTTATCGGGAGACTGACCCACAGGTGAGCATCCCTCCTCTGCCAGGCTGGAATCGGTGGGAGACAGATCGCTAACTCCCTCGCTCACGGCTTCTCCGGCAGCATTCGTGCTGAACTTCAGATGCACGTGTCCAAAAAGCATGCGACGAGCGCCACCCTCTGTGTCATTTGTCACTATCTGCAAATATTTGTCAAGTTTGGGTATAGCATTGAGATGGACGCATCAGATTGGCCACACGGAACGGCCTGGCTCACTTCAGGGAACTCAGCACTGACTACAGCTCCTCAGTGGCGTGTGTAAGTTTCGTGCACTCGCGGTGTACTCGCAATGCTGAAACGGCCCATCTCTGCTCGTACAGGCGCTCAAACACGTCATGCACTGAGTACCACCATGTGCGGCAGTACTGTAAGAGACGGTGCTCGGGAAGATTTTGTTGCTGGCGTTTCATCCTCAGAGGTATGGTGAAAATGACAAACGAGAAGGCCACCGCCCCCAACAACATGACTTATGGCTCTCAATTTACTGCGGGTTGCAGTGTGCGCATGTAGCCCATGAAACCCCATTCCAGACACGGCACGAATCTGAAGAAAAGGCTGCTCGCCTTGTCATTCACACGGGCTTTTATTTCGCTACTGTCCCCCAATCCACAACTGAGGTTACAGCGCAATTAACACCCCGCCAGCCCGCCAATGCGGGGAGATACTCTGTTCTCTTTTAAAGTTGCAAGTAATTGAATAAATAAATACAATGATAACGGCCTACCATGTTATTCAACGAGGTCAGCAGCAAGATAACAATCTGATGAAAAGTCACAAAAACTAGCTGCGGCAAACAATGTTCAGCAGATAACTAGCAAGCAAGCGGAGAGCAGTATGTAATGGGACACACACAACGCTCGCTAGCTACCTACAAGTGCTGCTTCAAAGTCTGTGAACCCTGCAGACATGGTCATTGTTTTTGTTAAAAAAATTAAAATAACCTTATTAAATGTACATCCAAACCCCAATTTGTAAAGCAGACCTTCCAAATGATGGACACAAACAAAAATATATATTTTCATTATTTATTCAACAAAAGTGGTTTATCTCACAAAAACTGAAAATTTGACTTGTGCAAAAGTATGTGAACCCTTTTATTTAGTAGCTTGTGGCTCCTCCTTTTGCAGCCATTACTTCAACCAAACTGTCAGGGCGCAGGCAAGGACTCAGTCGCAGACCACAAGCGCGTCGAATTCCGGGCAGATTTAATACTATGAGAGCAGATCGTAAACGGTACACAAGCAGGGACAAAACCAGAGAGGCAGTCCGAGGGAAAATCCAGGTAGGGTTGAACAATGCAGAGTGACAGGCAGCAATCAGGTTGAAAAACGGGAAACAGCAAACAGGCAGGAAAAACCAGCAAGGCCGAAACAGTCGGAAAATAACTGCTACGAACTAGCAACAGGACAGGGGCATGCAGGGCAGATATAGGGCAGGGCTGACAAGGTGATGGGAAGCAGGTGTGCAGGCAGGCAGGTGAAGGCGATGAGGCAATCAGATGGGTGGAGAACCGGGCGGGGAGCAGGGCAGGGCTAAAATACAAGGAAAACAAAAGCACCACAGCTAAGGGGGCGGGGTACTGACACCAGACGTCTTCTGTAACCACTGACCAGTCTCTCACATCTGCCTTTGGGGATTTTTTCCCACTCCTCCTTGCAGAACTCAGCCAGTTGAGAGAGACTGGAGGGACATCTGGCATGTACCGCCCGCTTCAGGTCGAGCCGCAACATTTCGATTTGATTGAGGTCCGGACTTTGATTAGGCCAATCCAGAGTACGAATCTTCTTTCTTTTAAGGCATTCCTTGGTGGTTTTGCTTGAATGCTTTGGGTTGTTGTCTTGTTGCATCACCTATTTTCGGCCCAGCTTCAGCTCCCTGACTGATGGCAGGTGATTCTCATCAAGAATTTGTTGATAGGCCTGAGAATTCGGGTTTCCCTGGGTAATATGGAGTCGTCCAGGCCCGGAGGCAGAAAAGCAGCCCCAGACCTTCACATTTCCACCACCATGCTTCACTGTTGGGAGGAGATTCTTTTCCTGGAATTCAGTGTTGGCTTTTCTCCAAACATGGTGGTTTTGATTATGACCAAATAAATCTATTTTGGACTCATCTGTCCAGAGAATAGACTTCCAAAAGGCCTCTGGTTTGTCCAAATGCTCTCTGGCAAAGTTGAAACGGGCAGCTTTGTTCTTTGTTGAGAGCAGAGGCTTCCTTCTAGCAACCCTCCCATGAATGTCATGTCTGTTCAATTTTTGTCTGTTTGTAGACACATGTACATTTACCCCAGATGCTGCCAGAGAGGTCTGCAACTCTCTAGAGGTGATGTGTGGGTTGGCCTTTATATCATTTATTATTTTTCCGGTGCTTCTTGACGAGAGTTTTGATGGGTATCCACTTCTAGGCAGAGTTGTGGTCATGTTGAATGCCCTCCATTTGTAGATGATTTGTCTTACAGTGGATGGATGGAGCTAGAATCTTTTGGAGATGGTCTTAAGCCTTCCCCAGACTGATGGGCTGTCACCGCCTTCTTCCTGATGTCCTTGGATATCTCCTTTCCTCTTGGCATTGTTGGTCTTTCTGGGTACACCTTGGTACCTCTCTCTTTTAATCAGTTTTGCCCAACCCCTTTCCTAAGGATGTCTAATTTGATTGGTCTGCTTAACTGATTAATTAAGCACCCAAATGTGTTTCACCTGAATCTGTTACCCACTTGACTTTACCAATGCAGCTGGGGGTTCACTTACTTTTGCACATACATTAATTCCATCTTTAATGTAGTTTTTTGGCTACTCACACGATTCCCTCTAAACAAACACATGCAATTGATAAACATACATCTGACATTTAATATATAAAAAACTGGTGATGATAAAATAAGAAAATCATGGTAAAACAACAGAAAACTCTGAACTGCTCAAGGGGTTCACATACTTTCAAGCAGCACTAATGTTTAGCAGATAACTAGCAAGCAAGCGGAGACAAGTATGTAATGGGACACACATAACGTTCGCTAGCTACCTAGATTTAGCTAGTTAGCGCTACTAGAAAGCTACTAATGTAGTGTAACGTAGTTCTGATTAAGCTACTCGTTCAGACACACGGTGCTGAGTCACAGTGAATGTGACTGATTCTACTACCAGCTACCACTATTCCATAGCTCTGCTGCTAAACAGGGCCGCGACTGGTTACACCGACAACACCGATACAGGTAGGGGTCTTGTTCAAACATGTGTATTACCTATACACCACGCAGTAATATATTTATGGTGAGCTGGGCCTCACCTTTGATTAATTAATGCCAGTCAGGAACTTCTCTCCATTCTCTTTTGCCAGAGGTCACAAGAGTCTATGTCCGCAAACTGAGTTTAAAAAACGTCTCTAACTCAGGGTTTAATCTCCACGGCTCACGCCTACAGACGGGCCACATAGCACTACAATTACAGAGACTGTGGTGACACCTGGCGTCATATCGTGGAATAACATTCCCGAGCGAAACCGCGTTCCATGGCGTATACGTAAGACCAGAAAATTAACACTGTCCTCCATGGCAGACTTATATTAACACAAGAGATCAGAAACTCAAACTAATCTCCTTAGGCTCTAAACAGACAACACTTAGTTGCTCGACTTTGCAGCTAAGCGTTGTACATAATTTTACTTTTTTTCCATTTACATTTATTCATTTGGCAGATGCCTGTTAGCCTATGTGACGTGATGTATTTATATGAAATTTTATGTGATAGAGATTCGCAAAAAAATGAAAGTCGGCCACTACAAGAAGTGCATTATTTTGTACCAACAGCATCATATTTGCTCAAATCACTACATGCAATAGGTTTTATATTAAGGGTTTATAAACATGTATTTACATGGCGTGGCAAGAAGCCAAACCAAAAGTGGTTTGTGCAGTTCCCTGTCACCACAGAAATAGAATTAAGTAATAATATTTATCCAGGCATGACGTGGTTATACTTATACTACAATATTTGACAGAAAGTGCCGGTCTCTCGAGCGCGCGGTGAAGTGGTAGCCAAGGGCTCTTCTTGTGCGCTGAAAGGGTCTTTTGGTGTGGTGCCCGCATGCACCGCTTTTCAAATGCACCATGCTAAGGTAATGTTTCACGTTTAATCACGACTAGGAATTTCTTAACTAGATGTGCATATCCCACTGGTCTGTATGTGTTCTCCTGTAGAGTACAGAGAGTGAATGATTCAGATCGTACCGGTAGTTACTTTATGCGCATTTGCGCTAGTTTCTAGAAAAGCTAAATCAATTTAACCCGAGCAATGACAAAACTAAAAGTCCTACCCAACACATGTAAAATTATTTATCTGATACAAGATGGAACCTCAAAATCAGAATATTTATGCTACATGTTCATTATAATTTAAACAGATGAGTTTTGCATACTATTTCTCTGCGCGGCGCAAAGTTAAAGTTCAAAGATACCCTCTTGTATAGAAACGCGAAATATGGAAATGTTTTCATTAATAAAGTACGTTCATTTGCTTTCCTTGGCGAATGGTACAGTGTATCCTTAGGATATATATGTATCTGTAAATAAACATACAAATAAATTTGTTCAGAAACTTGAGCACATGCAACTCTTTGTAATTAAGTATTTATACCGCGCGCACACACACATACATTTCCCTTTCAGCCTCATTATGCAACCTAACGGTCTGCGGAGTGACGCACCCTTAAAAATAGCAGTGAAAGTGCTGATTTCATTGAGTTTCTCCAAACTGTCCCCATCTGAGGACTTCTGTTAGCCCGTGGATCATCCAGGACAGCTGACCCCTAACGGGATATATTTATCACCGAAAGGCAATTACTTTTTTTGAAGGTACAAAACATTACATCTTAATGCTCTAACTTAAAGAAGTATGTAACAATAAAAGTATTATTCTCAGATTAAATGGTGAATAAATGTAATGTATGCGGTTGCAATGATAACTTTTTGCCATCTTCATCTTGAGCGTTTTTTTTTTTTTTTTTGCGGCGGATGGTCAATGTGTTTACGGAAAAAACACTCGGCGGATGTTCTTAATTGTCTCACTAGCTGTTTCGTAATACCAAGCGCTTTAAAGCACGGCGCAGTTTGGCGAGGCGTACACGCATGCGCAGATGAAACGTACCTTTGTCCAGGAAAAAAAGTTTGAGGTTATAATAGGAAACAAGCGACAGAATGGAAAACAGACGCAAGGAAGACGGAGAGTGAGTAAAGTGTGAATCACTGCTTCAGAAAGATTAGCGCCGGAGAGTCGCGGTTCCTCTTCCACGTAGCTAATGCGTAAGTTCCAAGATCTCAGCGAAGTGGCAACTCCTCTGTTTCAACATGGAAAACGTCAAAACTTGCTCCGAAACTGTGCACTGAAGAACCCCATGGATTCCGCGGCGATTCTAGTGCTAACATTTGTACACTTTTAGAGTGCGCGACGGAGAAAGCGAAGGTAAGTGCCGCATACTGTGTGCTGTGTGGTAAGCTTAACGATTTCAGTGGTAATTACAAAGCACGCAACTGAGAGACTGTATGAGGATTTGGTGAAGGACGCATGCATGTGGAGGAATAGAAGGTGTACCTCAGCATCGAGGAAGTTGGCAGGTAGATTCATAAAATTGGGTAACACGTGTCAGTAGACTCAAACAGCTTGTGGTAACTTATGGATCTGTAGTGCGTTCGTCGTTTTGGTCTGCAGTGGTAGCCATGTGCAGCAGCAGTCCGCCCGAGTCCGTTTCGGCAGAGCTCGGCTTCTGCTGTCGCTCTACGTTCCCCTTCACTCGCGGCACAACCAATTGTCCACCATCACCTGTAAAGCGCAGGGCAACCGGTGCCGCTCTCAGGCAGATATATCAGAACTGTCTGAACGCATGTGAGATTAGTGCTGGAACTGTATGTTTCATGAAACTACATGTACACACATTTTAATGTTTGAATTAGATACAGGCTACCTCAACAGCAGCAACTGGCCAGCTTCCCAGCTGCTTCGTATCGCGCTAACAGAATAGGTTTGTAAAGTCAAAGCTGAACAATACCATAACACTACAGAAACAGAAGCTAATTTTGCACAACCATACAGAGACCCTGACCTGTAAAAAACCCTGCCATGTATGATTCTGACACAGTGAGAGGGTTTTGTGCCTGCTAGCGCCTGAGGTAGGCCTGTAACACATACGTGCACGTTCTCGCATGTTGGTGCAGCTTCAGCAAACTGCAACCCTCGCGCAGAGGGTA
>NC_050585.1:53665468-53672968 GCF_013368585.1 Megalops cyprinoides
TATGTGTGTGTGACAGTGAATTTTCATAGGAGCATAAATCAACTTAGTGAGGGTGACTGTCCTCTCGCTGTTTCTCAGAGTGAAGCTGGAGGCTTGTATGTTCACCAGAGGCTGAATCTAAAAGGGGCTTTGCAGTAGCAGGGTGCAGATCTGACTGATATTTCCTCCATGGGTGATTCAGTGCATCTCAGAACGGTGTGAAAATGTTATTTACAGCACTTTCCATTTTAGGATTTATTTTTAATCGTGTGTTGTTTCCTTTAGGTGAAGTTCAGCGCAGTGATTCATTGATTTAGAATTATTGTTCAATTATTCAGTCAGCAACTTCTCTCCATAATGGAATTTGAATCTTATGAGTGCTGAGTTACTTTTAACCTCCAGTGCGTTTAACCCGCAGTAGCACAGTGAGAGCCGACTGCTTTCATTACAGTTTGAAATGTGGATAACTTCTCTCCCAGATCATGCCATGCATGTCTCACCACAGGAAAACGGTGAAAGAAACGTGAAAAATGTGGTTTTTAATGCGGCGAACTTTCTTGAGAATGCAGACATGGAAATGGATGTGTCCCTCACTCTCTCACTCACTCACCCACTCACTCTCTCACTCACTCACTCTCTCGCTCCCTCACTCTCACTCTCTCACTCACTCACCCACTCACTCTCTCTCTCACTCACTCACTCACCCACTCTCTTACTCACTCACTCTCTCACTCACTCTCTCACTCTCTCACTCACTCACTCTCTTGCTCCCTCACTCTCACTCTCACTCACTCACCCACTCACTCTCTCTCTCACGCACTCACTCACCCACTCTCTCACTCACTCACTCTCTCACTAACTCTCTCACTCTCTCGCTCTCTCTCTCACTCTCTCACTCTCTCACTCTCTCACTCACTCACTCACTCTCTCACTCACTCTGTCGCTCTATCACTCTCTCACTCACTTACACACTCACACACTCACTCATCGAGTGCCTCCTTCAGCAGTGAGCGGCAGTATTAGCATTTTATCACGTGATTACAGAGATGTTCAGAGGAGCCTGTAGCCACCCGGTGCGGCCTGTGCGGGCCATGGTGCTTTTGTGTCTGACTATCAGGAAACGGGCAGAGGAGACTTAGTGAAGCAAGACAAAGGCGTTTATGTGGAAGCAGCATGATCAGCTCGTCCGCCAGGAAAGCGCTGAAATAGATTTCTGACTGAAGAGACTGAAGCTCTCCCGACTTTGCCAAGAGTTTCCAGCCTGGGGGAGTAAGACGTTGTCGAGGCCTTGAGCCGCGGACCAGCGGGATGTGTAGGCCTCTGTTGCTGCGGCAACCGTCTGCTGCTGTGTTGGAAGTGTGCTCTCTGGCAGCCCATGTTGAGTTACCGCGGTGACGTGGACCCTGGAGTGATGAGAGCAAGAGAGAGGGGGGACACACACAAACCCTGTAACCCCAAAACCCCATTCCTCACCTGGAAGGAAGTTAGTCACCCTCACATACACACACACACATACAAACACACACACACACACACATACACACACATGTGCATGCGTGTGCGTGCTTATACACACACGTGTGCGCGTGTGCTTACACACACACACACACACACATACACACACACACGTGTGCTCGTGCACACACACACACACATACACACACACACATGCATAAACACTTACATGGGCATACACAAATGCAGAAACACACACACAGACTCACACATATGTATATATACAGACACACACGCGTACACATGCACACAGACTCGCACATACACACACACAAACACAAACACACACACATAGACTCTCACATATACACACACACACACACGTATTCACGCGCAGACTCACATTTAGGTACACACAAACACACAGGCGCACATGCACACACACGCACAGACTCATGCCGATGACAGGCAGTCATTTATGAGAATTTCACAGTAATTTCAAGCTGCAGAGAAACGATGAGCCACCTCTCCTCCCTCTGCATCCTCTTCTTCTCCTGTTCTCTGAAAGTCGAAGTCACGCCCACTTTCAAAGCAAATAAAGGGATGAATAATAACAATCATTATCATAATAGCATTGATTTTTCCCTGGTTGTGGTGTATGTGGGGGGGTCGGGGTGTGGGTGTCCAGGCGTGGCAGGAATCTGGGGGCTGCTCGTATTTTTAGGCCCCGCAAGGCGTGTTGCCAAGACCCACTCATAACACTTCAGGCTTCCGGCTTACGAACACGGTCGTTTACCTCATCTGTGTGGGAACTCGACACTTTTTCTTATTTTGAGTTTCCCTCAACACAAAGAAAACAAACGAGCTTTAGTTTCTGCTTTCAGTCAGAAAGTTGATGTGGGAAGTGGGTATGACATTATGAGGTGTGATGAGGTTTGATGAGCAGGGGCTTGTGGGTAATGCTCTGGGCAGGTAGCGGAGCTGTATTCCTGAAGAAGACGCAGCAGTGGGGGGTTGTGGGCAATGGTCTGGCCAGGTAGCGGACCTGTAGTCCTGGCAGAGCTGACCATAGCGCTGCAGCTGGTGGGGGCAGGCGGGTGGATGTGTACAGGGCTGGTGAGTGTTACTCACACAGTGACTCATTTCCTCGGGACACTGAGGGGGAGAGAGGGGCATTCCCAGGCCAGCGCGGGGCAGCGTGGAGCACGGAACCCAGAAACACGTGTTAGACTCAGAAAAGAGGAAGCACACTGGCTCTGACCTGGAGACTCTGAGACTCTCAGACTCTGCAATTCTGAGACCCAGAGACCTGGAGAATAAGACTCAGATTCTGACCCTCACACTCTTTATCATGGGTGTTCTGAGTCCATATTAGCTCCTGTGCTCCTGCCAGCCATTGGCTGTTCTGTTTTAGACCACACCCCTTTAAGAACATTGATAACAAGCCTGCAGTTTAGAACAGAGGCAGACTTTTAAATGTGGAGCAAACTGAGCTCAGTGTCTGGTCTGTATGTAAAGGATCTCTCACGCTGGGTATGCGCTCTCTCCAAAGGAGAAGCGTCAGGGTTTCTTCCCCCTTCACGAGGTATCGAGCAGCCACACAGACCTGCTGAGTGGCCTCAGCTATGCCCAGATGAACATGGTATCAGTGGCTGTAAATGGCATGAGAAAACCTCACCCCAAGGTACTGTATGTCTGGGGTCAGCAGCACTTCAGACTTCATCAGGTGGAATTCAGGGTGCGGTATTGGATGGGTTTATGGGAGTGTTGGTGATGTTAAAGTCTGTATTGGATGGGTTTATGGGAGTGTTGGTGATGTTAAAGTCTGTATTGGATGTCAGTTGACATGCGCTGTACTGTCATTTGAAATGCGGAGCGTTGTGTTGTTTGGGATTGGGGGGGTGGTTATACTGTGTTTCAGTGACCCCCCCCCTCCCCCCCTCCCCCTGTCTGTGTTGCAGATGCAGGAGGACCCGGTGTACGATTTCCCTGAGCCCCAGGCCCCTATAGAGCGGGCATCGCCACAGCGCGGCTCTCTGAAGAGCATCAGTGTGCTGGACCGCCTCCTGCTGACACACCCTGTCTGGCTGCAGCTGTCAATCAACTCTGCTACTGCCCTCCACATCCTGCAGAGAGAGCCGCCAGGGGTGAGACACACTCACACACACACACTCACACACACACACACACTCACACACACACACACTCACACACTCACACACCATACACCATACACGAACACACACACTCACACACACACACACACACACACACACTCACACACCATACACCATACACAAACACACACACTCACACACACACACACACACACACTCACACACACACACACAGACACCATACACACACACACACACACACACACATTATGAATGTATGATTTTCATACATACATTCATAAATTTAATAAATTGTTTTTTTTTTTTACCTTGACACTTCTGTGTCATTCCTCCTCCTCACCTCTGGGTGGCGCTGTACAGACCTTCCTGGTGCGCAAGTCCAACACATCGCAGAAAAAGGTGCTGTGCGTGAGGCTGGCAGATGACAGCGTCCCTTCCTTCGTCAAACAGTTCATCATCCGCGAGCAGGACTCCAGTGAGTGCGGCACTCTACCACTAGAAAATGTTTCACCAAGGGGGTCATGGGATTTCAAGTCCAGAGCTCATGAGATACACTCCACAATAATGTAGGACTTCAAGTCCCATCAGCCCAGAAATGCATTGTGATGATCTGCCTGCTGAATGAAACCCAGTACAGAGTCTCTGTCTGTTAACACCTGGGGTGTGAGGTTGCAGAGGTCATTGCTCGCTGGCCGTTCCTCAGGTCAGCCTGGTTGGTCAGACTCAGGGTTGTCTAACCTGTGTCCTGTCTGTAGCCTTCTCCCTGGAGAGCTCGGCCATCAGCTTCCCGGACCTGTGCCGGCTCATCGCCTTCTACTGCGTCAGCAGGTGAGCACTCCAGCCGGCGTCTCTGCCTCCCCCATCCCACTGAGGCGGCAGGTGGAGCTCGCTAACCCTTCGCTCCATTTCAGGGACGTCCTGCCGTTCACCCTGGAGCTCCCACAGGCCATTGCCCGGGCAACCTCCCACAAGCAACTGGAGTCCATATCGCACATGGGCGTGGGTAAGAGAGGACCCTGCTCCGCCTGCACCGGCACCGCTAACCGCTAATCACTAACCTCTAACCGGCGACTGCTAAGCGCTAATCACTAACCACTAACCGGCAACTGCTAACCGGCGACCGCTAACCACTAACCTCTAACCTCTAACCGGCAACTACTAACTGGTGACCACTGACCGCTAACCGCTAACCACTAACCGGCAACTGCTAACTGGTGACCACTAACCACTAACCGGCAACTGCTAACTGGTGACCGCTAACCACTAACCGGCAACCACTGACCGCTAACCACTAACTCATAACCGCTAACTGCTAACTGGCAATTGCTAACCGATAACTGATAACTGCCAACCGCTAAGGCTAAGGGGCTGAGCCTGTGACCAGGTGCAGCTCACAGGTGGGGCACTGAGGTGAGTGCACTTTCAGCAAAGTGCATAACCTGTACCTCTTAATGAAAAAGGTCTGTCTGTCTGAACGGATGGTGTGTAAAAATGTACAGGGCTTGTCTGGGTGAGCAGGAGTCGTGTGTTAAACAGAGGACAGACTGGCAGTAGGCAGCAGTGTGGTGTAGTGGTAAGGAGCACGGCTTGTAACCGAAAGGTTGCTACTGGGGCACTGCTGCTGTAGCCTTGGGCGAGGTACTTAACCTCCAATTAACTCAGTGAATATCCAGCTGTATAAATGGACAGTATATAAAACTGTAACCTGTGTAAGTGGCTTTGGTTGAGATTAATAATGTAAGTAATGCCTCTCGAAGTGATGTGGCGGTGAAGGTGCCTCTTTGCTTGGTTGTTGCCAGAGTTCTGGAGCTCGCAGCTGAATTTCCGGGGCCCGCGAAATGGCCCCCCTGTGGTGGAGGGGCCGCCGCCCTCCAGCCCGTCCCCCGAGGAGTGCGCCACGCCGCAGGAGAACCCGAGCCTGTTCCAGGAGTTCTGCCCGATCCGGACGCGCAGCCCGCGGGAGCTGGACTGTGGGGCGGGGCAGGGCGCGCTCTGCTTCATTAACCCCCTCTTCCTGCAGGAGGCTCCCTGCCGCGGGGCCCTGCTCAAGCGTCACCAGTTCAAACGCAGCCTCAAAGTGCGTGTCTCCACGGAAACCTCCAGCCCCCTCTCCCCCCCCGCCGCCCCGCCCCCGCCACCGCCCCTGCTGGCCAAAGGGGCCCGGCAAAAGCCTGCCACAGCCGGCGAGGTGCGGGCGGAGCCGCGGGGCGGGACTGGGGGCGGGGTCGTAGCTGAAGAGGCGGAGTCTGACTACCGGCAGCCCGGCCTAGTCCTGCAGAAGAAGAAGTGCACCCCCGCCCTTTCCCCCACCGAGGAGGAGGACTATCAGATGCCCAAAACCCTACTGCAGGTACACTCTCACACACACACACACACACACACACACAGATACATGCAGGTACACTCTCTCTCTCACACACACACACACACACACACACACACACACACAGATACATGCTCTCATTGTCTGTGATTGATAATTATGGATAATTATGGCTTCTGTCTAGCTTGGAGTCTGATGCAGGGATCACTCTTGGCCACCAGCCTAGGTTATTGATCCCTGTATATGCTTTGATTGTATGGAAATTACAATCTACTGAAATAGGGTTAGTGAAGAGCATTAAGATTAATGAGTAGTAAAGAGCATGTTGCATATAGTGTTGCATGTGTTTGAGCCAAGCCTACCTCCATATGCCCCAGGGAAGGGAGGAGCCCAGCCTGAGGGAGGATGCTTTGGAGGCGGGGCTTGTGCTGGAGCAGAGACACGCCCCCTCCCTGAGTGAGCTGGACAGCAGCAGCTCCCTCAGCAGCCTGGAGGAGCTGGAGGAGAGCCCGGAGCGCCCCCCTCTGACGCGGGGCACTAGCTCGCCGGCCCCACCCACCCCGTCCCGCCAGCCCGCCACCGCCCTGCGCAAGATGAGCGCCGCCTTCGCCTCCTTCTTCTCCCCGGAGAAGCGTGTGGCGCGGCTGGTGGAGGAGCTGTCCCGGGACCGCCGCTCCGCCTTCGGCGCCCTGGTGCAGGACTTCCTGCGCCAGCAGCGGGAGGGGCTAAAGGCCCGGAGCTCCGCCTCCGCCATCGCCCTGCTGCAGGGCCTGCGCCACTTCCTGTCCCAGGCCAAGCGCTTCCTGCTGGACTGCAGCGAGCTGGAGCCCCCCATCGAGACTCTGGTGCCTGAAAACGAGACAGGTACACCACTCTCACCTGGACTTTCACAATTACAGTTACTCTCCTGACATGCTACAGAGCAGGTGATGAAATGTAACAAGCACAGATTAACAGCACATACAGTGAGCATGCAGTGAGCATAGAGTGAGCATAGAGTGAGCATGCAGTGAGCATAGAGTGAGCATAGAGTGAGCATGCAGTGAGCATAGAGTGAGCATAGAGTGAGCATGCAGTGAGCATAGAGTGAGCATAGAGTGAGCATAGAGTGAGCATAGAGTGAGCATGCAGTGAGCATAGAGTGAGCATGCAGTGAGCATGCAGTGAGCATGCAGTGAGCATGCAGTGAGCATAGAGTGAGCATAGAGTGAGCATAGAGTGAGCATGCAGTGAGCATAGAGTGAGCATAGAGTGAGCATGCAGTGAGCATGCAGTGAGCATGCAGTGAGCATAGAGTGAGCATGCAGTGAGCATAGAGTGAGCATGCAGTGAGCATAGAGTGAGCATAGAGTGAGCATAGAGTGAGCATGCAGTGAGCATAGAGTGAGCATGCAGTGAGCATGCAGTGAGCATGCAGTGAGCATAGAGTGAGCATGCAGTGAGCATGCAGTGAGCATGCAGTGAGCATGCAGTGAGCATAGAGTGAGCATGCAGTGAGCATGCAGTGAGCATGCAGTGAGCATAGAGTGAGCATAGAGTGAGCATGCAGTGAGCATGCAGTGAGCATAGAGTGAGCATAGAGTGAGCATAGAGTGAGCATGCAGT